>NC_056611.1:26936102-27113602 GCF_018340385.1 Cyprinus carpio
AATCTCCCCCAAACTTCAACTTTTTAAGGGGGTTTTGCCCTGAAAAACCCCCCCCCGTAATTCCCCCCGTTTTTTCCATGGCGCCCCCCTTTTAAACGGGAAGTGTCGGGGGTTAACACTTTTAATGGCCCCTTTAAAATAAAAAAAAGGCAAAAAGTTTTAAAATGGCGGGCAAAACTAAAAACATAAAAAACATGCTAGAACCTTAGCTAATTGTTAAAGCTTTCTAAAAAATGCGTAAAAAGGAATTCTGAAACCCAAAGGCAAAAATTGCCCAATTTTGCCCCAAACTAAACCGTTTGAAAGAGTCCCCGGGTTAAACCTCAAAAATGTTTTTTTTGGTTTATATTAAAAGGGGGCCACCTACGGGCAACAGGATTTTTTCATGTTAACCTTTTAGGCCCCAAACAAAAAAGTTCCAAAAATTGTTTGGCTAAAAAATCCCCCCTAAAAAATATTTAAACATGCTAAAACTTAAACTAATTTCTAAAGCATGTTTTTTTAATTTCAATAAAAAAGGGAAGTTGTTGAAACCTCAGGAAGGAAATTCCGACCCCCCCCAAAAACTTTAAAACTTTTGGTTTATCCAAACAAACCCGTCCCAACCAAAGAAAACCCCATGCCCGGAATTCCGGTTAAACCCTGGGGCCCAACCCTATTAAAAAGGAAAAGGGGTTTTTTTTTTTTTTGGTTTTTTTTTTTTGTTTTTTTTTTTTTGGGGGTTTTTTTTTTTGTTGTTTTTTTGTTGGTTTTTTTTTTTTTTTTTTTTTTTTTTTTTTTTTTTTTTTTTTTTTTTGGTTTTTTTTTTTTTTTTTTTGGGGGTTTTTTTTTTTTTTTTTTTTTTTTTTTTTTTTTTTTAAATTTGGAGTTTTTTTTTTTTTTTTTGTGGTGTTTGTTTTTTTTTTGTTTTTTTTTTTTTTGAAATTTTTTTTTTTTTTTAAATGGCGGGCAAAAAATCAAAAACCCATACTTAAACATGTTTAAAACACTTAGCAAAGGCAAAAGCTGCTACTAATGCGTAAAAAAGGAAGTTCGGGAACCCCGGCTAAATATCCGATCTCCCCCCAAATTTGCAACATTTCCCAAGACCTGTCCTGAACACATAAACCATGCCTGTTTTGATTAAAAGTCAAGGGGCCACCTGAGGCAACGGGAAGGGTTTAACACTCTTATGGACCCTTGCAAATAAAAAAAAGCTCAACATGTTTTTAATAAGGCTGGAAAAATTTCTAGAAGCATGTTTAACATGCAGCAACATTTTACCATTTTAAAAAGCATGCTATTAATGCAGTGAAGTAAAAAACCATTCCTTAATTTCGTGCATACTTTTCCCAAACCCCTCCCTCAAACTTCACTTTTTTGGGATTAGGGGTCCGGGCCCTGAAAATCTAATCTCATTTTTGGTTATAGTTTAGTGCCCCCCCTCCTAAACAACGGGAATTTACATTTTTAATATTTTTTATGCACTTTAAACCCCCAAACCGAAAAATATGCCTTGTGTGCGAATAAATGAAAGAAATCCCCCAAAACATTTAGCAAAACTTACTATTGCTAAGGAGCTTTTTTTTTGCTATGAAACGGGAAGTTTTGTAACTCTTGCATAATGCCCAATCCCCCCCAAACTTCACACAGTTTATAAGAGCCGGGCCCTGAATCCTTTAGGCCAAATTTTTTTATAGTCTTAGTCCCAAACCTGCGGCAACGGGAAAATTATTCTTTTACACAACTTAAACTCCCTTTGGTTGTTTCTGCCCAAAACTTGCTTTTTGGTAAAAGTCCGGGTGAAGACTTTACTTCCCAAAATTTTCCCCATTTTTATCATAGCAAAACCCGTTGGCAGCAAAAAGTGGCCCCAAATTTACCTTTTTAAAAACCCCATAGGGCCCAACGTTCGCTGATCCCCTATGGGGGGAGGGAGCCCGGGTCCCGAGGCCCTTTAAAATTCGCTGTTTGGCGCTTTTTTATTTTATTTTTTTCTTCTTCTTTTTTTCTTTTTTCCCCCAAAAATGAACCCCGCTTTTTTGGAGGGCCAAAAATTTGCTCGAAAAGTCCTGAACTTTGCAAAACGGTGGGGGGGAGCCTTTGTAAAAATTTTTCGTCTGATATATTTTTCAAGAAGGGGGGGTGGCAAAAATGGCCTCCCAGCGCCACCTATCAAAAAAAAAATAAACAGCCCGATTTGGGGTTTTCACGTACATGCAAAAAAATTGGCACACATATGAAAGCTCAGTACCTAAAAAATGACTTTTGGGGCCAATTCCGAAACCCAACAGGAATTCGGTTTTTTTTTAAATTTTTATGAGAAAATTTTGCATCAGTTTTGTCTTTTGCATGCCTTGTTTTTTTAACGAACTCCTCCTAGATTTTTATTCGTTTAAATTTTTTTTTTTTTTGGGTCAGTCAAATCTAAAGGCCTTTGCAAATTTTTAAAATTTGTGACATCTTGGTTTTCTTTTAAAGGGTTTTGGGGGCCATGGCCCATAAAAAATTCGATGCCCTCGCCAGGGGAATAAAAATTTGGTTGAACTCGGGCAAAAAATTTGTCCGATTTTCCAAAAACTTAAATGTTTGAAAAAATCTTGGCCTGACACAACTAAAGGTCAATTTTCCACTTAATGACCGCCCCCCCTGAGGGAAACCCAAAAATGGCTTTTTTTAAACACTAATTTAAACATGAAATGCCCAAATTTCCGACTCAAACTTTAAATTTTTGGAAAGATCGGGCCTTTAAATATCAAAAGGGCCAATATCGTTATAATCATAGCCCACCTTTTTGGCAAAAAGGACACCTCTCCCTTTTTAATAAAACACCTGTTAAAATTCTGCACAAAATTTTCATTTTCTTAAATAAATCCCCGGGCCTGAAGAAATCTAACATGCTCAAATAATCGAGTTTATAGTCTAGCGCCCACAGCTGGCAGCCTATACTTGCACAATAACTGACTTTGACATATTGCTCTTATATTTACCACATTAAATGCATCTTTCTCACCGTGCCGCCCCCCTGTTTTTCCTAAAGCCACCCGCTGGCGGTGAGGCCCGGGTGTGCGAGGGCCCGTTCATCGCTGCTTTGCGCTTTAATTAATTATTATTATTATTCCTTCTCTTCTTCTTCTTCTCCAAATTGAATCGCATTTTTGAGGGCCTAAAAACATGCTCGAAAAAGTCCTGAAACTTGCACAACGCAGTTCAGACCCTGGTGAAAATTTTAACGGTCTGATATAGGTTTCAGAAGAGGGTGTGGCAAAAAGGCTCGAACAGCAGCCACATATCGTAAAAAACAATCAACAGCCCTCCCCGGCTGTGTTTCAACGTAAATGCACGAAAATTGGCACACATATGTAAAGCATCAGTACCTACAAAAAAGGACTCTTGGTAGCAATATCCGAAACCCAACAGGAGGTCGTTATTTGTATTTTTTAAATTTAATTTTATGAGCAAATTTTGCATCATTTTTGTCATTTGCATGGCTTGTATTTTAAACGAAACTCCTCCTAGAGATTTATTCAGATCAACAGCACCAAATTTGGTTTATGCCTAATCTAAAGCGCGTTTGCGATGTTAAATTGCGAAGATCTTGAGTTTTCTTTGAAGGGCGTGTCCGTGGCTGGCCTGACGACGAATTTAGATGATTCGCCATGAAAAATGAAGTGCTATAACTCAGAATACAATGTCCAATCTGCACCAAAACTTCACATGTTGAGAAGACTCCTGACCTGAAACAGATCTACATGCCCATATTCAGATAGTCGCTATAGCGCCAACTATTGGCAACAGGCAATACAGGATTTGGAGTGACATGTTTTACGCCGTAAAAAAACTTACTCCAAAGAACTTTTATGACCAATTTATAATTTTTTTTTCAGGTCAGTCTAATCTAAAAGGCCTTGTGATGTTAAATTGTGAACATCTTGAGGTTTCATTAAAGGGTTTGTGCCATGGCGCCGTGACAAAGTTCGATGTCTTGCCATGGGAATAGAAGGTTGTTGTAACGCAGCATAAGAGTCCGATCTGCCCAAACTTCAAATAAAGAGTCCTGGGCCGGAAAAACGTCAATCGGTTGGCCTGAACAAAATGGCCTGAAGGTCATTATTCCACTATCATCATAGCGCCACCTTGCTGACAACAAGACAATGGCTTGGTTTTACACTGAAACACCAAAACATGGCAAATGTCCAATCTGCAGGCAAAACTTCAAATTTGTGTGTTTGTGATCAGGGGGAGTCTTTAATGGCCTGAAGATATCTAAAGGCCAATGTTCAGTTAGGCTTTGGGAGTCATGCGAAGCGCCACCCTGTTGGCAATAGGACGTGACAACATGCCTTATACTATTTCAAACATTCCATGAGTCAATCTGAACTACATAAATTTCATATGCATGATACTCAAAATTTGTGCAGTCATGGCTGAAGACAATCTACAGGACAAATCCAGTTAAGTCATAGCGCCACCAGCCTGGCAGCATGAAGATTGAAACATTCAGTTATATTGACTTATTACTCTTATATTTACACACATTGAACGCATATTTTCTCGCATGTTCATATGTTGGACAAAAGGCCACCCGGTGGTGGTTGGAGTCCCGGGTGAACACGAGGGCCCGTGTCATCGCTGCTAAATCTTTAATATCTCTAGGGGCCCGATGCATGATAAATCTCGCCTGTTCGAAGACTGTGCGAGGACCCTCGTTGGAATTGCGTTCCGTTTCGTTCTTCTCTGCTTGCATCTTAATTCTTCTTCTCTTATTTCTTCATCCGCAATGGAGTCGAAATTTTTGGAGGGCCTAAACATCTCCAAAAAACTCACGAAAAAATTGCACACGGCATCAGAACTGGCGAAAATTTACATCTGATATAGGTTTCAGAAGTGGGGTGTGCAAATGGCTCGATAGCGCCACCTACTTACAATTTAACGGAGTGCGCCTCGAGCTACGTTTCACGTGCATGCAATGAAAATTGGTACACTCGTGTAAGCCCCCAGTATCTGCCAAAAAAGTCTCTTGACGTCCAATCAATCCCATGAGACCCAACAGGAAGTAAGTTATTTTGCAAGGTTTCTGTAGAATTTGGTGCAGTTTTTTTTGCCATTTCCATTGCCATCGTAATTTTGACCGTTACTCGCTAGAAGAACCTTCCTACAGATTTAATCGGATTGTCTTCAAAATGTTTGGTGATGGTCACATCGAAGACCTTTGTGATGTTAAATTGCGAAGGTTTTGAGTTTTCGTCAAGGGGTGTGTCCCTGGCGGCCTGACAAAGTTTGATGTTTCGCCGTGAAAGAGGAAGTTGCTGTAACTCAGGCAAGCAATGTCCGATCTGCCCCAAACTTCACATGGTGTGATAGGTTGTTCTATCCTGAACAAACAGATTCATGACCAAATTCAGTTTAGTCATAGTGCCACCTGCTGGCAACAGGAAGAGAAGCTGACATGGTTAAAACTGTTATGACTCCCTAGTGAACATATTAAAAAGTGTCACAAGTGTTAAATAGGCCTGGAAACATGTTAAATGAACATACTAAAGCATTCTACGCGTAACACTTAGCTAAGTGCTGCTGACAAAGCATGCTACTAATCGACATGTGAAATGAAGGAAGTTTGCTGTAACTCAGGCTAAGCAATGTCCGATCTGCCCCCCAAACTTCAACATGTTGACAAGAGTTATGCCCGAAACATTAGAAGGGAACAGACATCAAGAGTGCCAGGTATTCGGGTTATAGTCATAGCGACCCACCTACTGGTTAACAGGAAAGTGGCTTGTTTAAACACGTTAGACACTAAAACATTGCCTTGCAAAATAAGCAAAAATATCACAAAACATGTTTAAATAGCTGGTCGAAATCCACTGAAGATGTTAAAAACATTCTAGCAACACTTAGCTGAGTTTTAAAGCATCGGGGCTATTAATGCAGTGAGGATCACAACATGTAGCATTCCGTAACTCAAAGCATACATATTGTCCAATCTGCCCTTCAAACGCAAGCAAGTTTGACAAGAGATCCTGGCCTGAGGCATCTACATTAATTGCGATATCTTGAGGGTTCCAGCTATAGCGCCACCTACTGCAACAGGAAGTGTCGACATGTTTTTTCACTGCAATGGACCCCAATATCTAGGTAAAAACTGTTCAAAAAGTACTTGGCCATTACTGGCTAAAATGCTATAATATTCTCAAACATGCTACCACAGTTAACTAAGTGCTAAAGCATGCTATTAATGCCCTATGAAACAGGAAGTTGTTGTAACTCAGGCACTCCATCATGTCCGATCTGCCCCAAAACTTCAGACGTTTGATAGGTGTTATGTCCTGACACTTGCCACGCACATGCCGCAATTTCTTTATAGACATAGACGCCACCTGCTTGATGGCAACAGGAAGTGACATGGTTTAACAACGTTACTGGGACGTACGCGCTAGGAACATTCCAAAAACCATGTCAACAAGTGTTAAATAGGCTGGCAACTTGCTAGAAACATACTTATACATGCTAGTAGCCCTTAGCTAAGTGCTAAAGCATGCTAACTAATGCAGTCTAATCCTAAAGGCCTTACAAACAGGTAAATTGCTGTAACTATCAGGCAGACGGCATAATGATAGAATCCTGGCCCCGAAGAACTTCATGTCTCACGTTGGGCCTAGCGTCCTGTCCTGACAAAGGAAGTGACCACTCAATACATGCCGCTATTCACAAAACTTATAGCGCATTCGCCATCACTAAAAATAGTCTCAAACATGTAATGCAACACATCTGAAGTGTGATTTTTAGACTACAAATTGGAAGATGGACTCACTTGCAAATCAATCAAACCAAACAAATTTCAGCAACATGTGTTATAAAGCTCCTGGCACAAAATTCTAAAGTCATAGGCATTGAAGATTAGAACACTGCTGAAGCAGGCTTACCTATGCTAAAGGAGTTTGAGCATATACATCTATCTGGCCAATGCACAGGAGTAACAACATACTGTAACCTCGTCGCATACTATGCCAACTGCCTCCAATTTCAAATGTTTGATTAGAAGAGTCCTGGCCTGAAGATATCTACTGCCAAAGTTGGTTATAGTTTATAGGTGCCACCTACTGACATCAGGAGGAATATTTGTTTAATACTTTTATGCACTATTATCAACACCGGAAAATATGCCTTTTGTGCTAATCATGCAATGAAATGTCCAAACATGGCTCGCAAAACTGGACATGGTGGACTAAAGCCCTGCTATTATTGCTATGTAAATGGGGCAAAGTTATTGTAACTCTTGCAGACTCACATGCCCCAATCTGCCCAAACCTTCACCATTTTTTAAGAGTCCTAGGCCTAGTGAACAGCACACGTTAGGTGTACAGGATATTTGTTTATAGTCTTCGTGCACCGCTTTGCAACAGGGACATTAACTTCTTTAACACTAACTTAAAGCTGCAATGTCTGGCCCGAAACTTTGCATGTTTGGGACAAGCCTGGAGGGCGAGAGCCCTATTACATGCCGATATAGGAGTTATGATTAGCACCACCTGGTGTAGCACAGCAGGAATTTGTCCACAAATATTTAAGGACCATTTTCTAAACGCAAGATGGTCCAAGGATTCGCTTCGGGGGAGGTGAGCCCGGGTGCCCTTTCACGCCTTAAGCATGCTTAGGGCTCAAAGTTTGACAATTTGCATTTTTTCGCACACCTTGGAATCTGGCGACACACCTTGGAATCTGCGGCTCTACAGCGCCCCCTGGAATATTGAGGGCCATATATCATCCATACTTGCACGTAGACATATGAAACTCGGTACACATGTAGATCTCATCAAACCAAACAACTTTCGCACTGCATGTCATAAGCTCCGCCCAACAGGAAGTTGGCTATTTAGGGTTTTGTGAAAAACACATGCTCTGGAATTTGATATACTCCTCTGAGGAACTCCACCCGTTCGCTACAAAACTCGGTGAACATGATCTCAAGACATTGGGGATGCTAAATTGCGAAGATATTTTTGATATCTCGAACGGTTTGTCTGTGGCGAGGCGTTGAAATTATGGCGAGAAATGAGAAACAGGAAATGTCTAATAACATCAACATACATACATTACCTGATTTTGATCAAACTTCATCGGTTTGTTCGATGTATGATGCCGATCGCATATATGTGACTATTAGGAGTCAAAGTTACAGCGCCACCAACTGGCAGCAGGAAGTGTGTCATTTTCAAAATGCTTTGAATTCAGCATCTTATTTTTACTCGATTTGCTTCAAACTTCATCAGAATAATGATAAAACACGGCCGATGTAGATCTGTTGTGGGGATATTGATATCTAACATAGTGTTGCCATGGCAACACTTCAAACTTGAATATTCTTTTCTGGGGATTTTGAGGGAGATAACATGCTCAGAATTACATAAAACTCAGAACACATATCAGTATTAATGATAGCTAGACAATGGCAAAAGCTCATGAAAAGGGCGTGGAGGAGCCACTCTATAGCGCCACCTTTTGTCAAAAGTGGGGGGGTTAGTTTTAGCTACAGACACCAAACTCGGTACATAAATTGTTCTTATCAAGACGGACAACTTTCTCATTTACAGTCATCAGCTACGACCAACAGGAAGTCGGTTATATTGATTTGAATATGGATTTTTGGAAAAATATAGCTGTGAAGTTAATGCATACTGCTCAGAGCAGAATTACAGTATACACACCAAACTTTGTCTACATGATGCCAAAACATTGAGGAACTTAAATTGAGAATGGATTTTGGATAGCTTGAACGGTTTTGCCGTAGTGGTTTATTGAAATAACAGTAAAAAAGTAAACATAAATTGTCTTATATTTCTTAAAGTGCAGCTTCCAAACACTTCAAAATTAATTTTTATATATAGAGGATAAGTCATTCTGAGCAAATATGCATAGTTTCACGACTTTACAATGCTCTATGGATAACAGAAAATTTAAAAACTGTCAGTCATCTGATCTCACTCTGAGGCCACTCTCTCTGTGTGAGAAAAAGGAGGGGGCTGAGTCACTCTGATGGCTCTGCCATTGCCCTGTGAAGAATGTGTGTGTGTTGAGAGTATGTGTGTGACAGAGAGAGAGAGAGAGAGAGAGAGAGAGAGAGAGAGAGAGATCAAGCTATCCAGAGAGAGAGAGACTTAAACATCTCTTTAATCATCAGAAAAAAAAAATCAGTATTTTAAATTGATATTGTTTATGTTGTTGCTAATGGTGTTTTTTTTTTTTTTTTTTTTTTTAAAAATCATAGACTGCATAGTCTTCACTGTTTAAAACTAAATATAGATTAATCATTTTTGATGTTACAAAGGTTATTTAGGTGGGGTTTTTTTTTTTCAAAAAAATCAGAAAAAAATCAAATGTAAATAACAGCATAGTCTTCACTGTTTAAAACTAAATATAGATTAATCATTTTTGATGTTACAAAGGTTATTTAGTCAGAAGCAGTGAGCACTTGTATTTTTCTTTGACAGCATTAGATTTATTATTAGTTTGCTTTCACTTTAAGAACCAATCAATGACTTAATATTCTCATGGTTTTTTTTTCTGATGTGTTTTCTTTTTGGAATTTTGACTTTAAGAATTTTTTTTATAGGATTTTGTTTAATAGGATCATTTAGATGTAATTATGTATTTATTGATCCATGCACAAAAAAGCTCAGTTTAGTATTCGCGCGTGCGGCTGTCTGTGTGCGTGCACGCGCTTAAAATGTGTGCGGTGAAAACTTCTCACGCAGCGCTCGACTGTTAAGGGGGAAGATAGCTCAGTTTTGTATTCGCACCTTGTGCCTTATACCGAGTCCTAATCGGTGAGTTTGAACGAGAATGCACCCGTTGACGGACATTATGTGAAAATGTAGACAGTGCCAAATAAGCTGCCTATTTATATAACAGATATCTATATTGTACGTGTGCTATCGATGCATCGATCGATCCATATCGATGAATCAATACACCCCTAATATATCAAATGTAAATAACTGCATAGTCTTCACTGTTTAAAACTAAATATAGATTAATCGTTTTTGATTTTACAAAGGTTATTTAGGTGTTTTTTTTTTTAGGTGCTATCGATGCATCGATCCATATCGATGAATCAATACACCCCTAATATAGGCTATATATATATATATATATATATATATATATATATATATATTATATATATATATATATATATATATATATATATATATATATATATATATATAATTGCATAGGTTTATAATAATATAAATAATAATAATAATAATTTAATGTCAAAACTCATTTAAATACTGACCTATGACATCCTGTGACATGACATGTATCTGAATTTACACAAACTCGTGATGTAACAGTAAAACAGTTCAGCTCACAGATGAAGACTAAGCTGTAATGCCGGCAAAAATATTTCACAAATGCTTATAGATCAATAAAATCATTAAACATGCTATGCACGGCGTGCATCATTATTAGGCACTTGATATTCTGATGATATTTTCCAAGCACATCATTTTCCAATTCCACATCCCATCAGTCTTAATAACTACTATACATTTGGTATTTGATCATTTATGAGTGATATATAATTGTCCATTATTGCTGGAAGTGAAAAACTGCTTATATTCAGGAGTGCTGAATTATTAGGCATGTTTTCTTTTACTGATAAAATTAGCCAAAAAAATAACATTACTGTTCTGCAGATGTTATAACATATCACATGAAAGTAATTATTTTTTGTAGAGAGAGGTTTTTGAATTTTCCTTATGGTAAGATGGATATATATTGTAGATTTTTTTTTTTTTTTCTTGATTGTGAAAGTAATGTGTAAACAGCATCATGTAATATTTTTTATGATGGTTATTTGCATATTTGTTTATTTAGTTTCCATAAAGTCCTACTGTTTCTTAAAAAGCTCTTTTTTTTTTATTCATCTTCTATTCTGAAAAGTCTTAATTCTTAATTCTTTTGCAGTTAACTGTGTGTCTTTTCTCCACCTGTCAATTTCTGTATTGCAATAGTTTTGAATAATTCTCATGGGGATTTAATAATTTTTGACTTTTCAGTCTGAGTTACAACTCTTTTTTGGCTCATTTCATCTGTAAAACAAAAGAATTGCCTAATAATTCTGCACACCTGAATATAAGGAGTTTTTCTCTTCCAGCCTTCATGGACAATTATATATCACTCATAAATGATTGAATACAAAATTAATGGTAGTTATTAATATTGATGTCGTTGGGAATTGGTAAAATGTGGTTGGAAAAAAAAAAATCAGAATATCAACATGCCTAATAATTGTGCACACAGTGTAAATCAATAAAGGTTTTAGTAACACTTTATAATAAGGTGTAATTTGTAACTTTAGTAAATGAACATGAACAATATATTTTCACAGAATTTATTAATGTTTGTTGATTTTAGTTCACAGTGCATTAACTAATGTTAACAGATATTTTTTTTTTTTTTAAGTTTTGACTATTAACTGACATTGACATGCTATATAATTATTGTTCATGTTAATTGGTGTAGTTTGTCAAATCAATTGTGAAAAACTGTAATATAGTTAATGTTAATAACTGTATTGTTATGTTTGTGTGTGTCTTTCATAGTCTTGATGGTTTGGATTAACCCTTTAATTGCCGAATCCTTAAAAACAGACTGCCATAGAGTTACTGTAAATGAATGTGCTGATGCTGAGGCACAGTTTTCCCGATGCCACAGGGGTGGCGTTTGCGCTGATGGCTTGAGCCCGCCATCGCTGCTTGCAGCTATATTTAGGGCCCGAGCACCGATGGTGTGAGGACCCTATTGTATCTGCTTGTTTATTTTTTAGGGCCCGAGCACCGATGGTTGAGGACCCTTCTGCTTTGTTTTTATATTTATTATTATTCTTCTTCTTCTTCTTCTTCTTCTTCTTCTTCTTCTCCAAAATGAATCGCATTTTTGAGGGCCTAAACATGCTCGAAAAGTCCTGAAACTTTGCACATGCGTCAGACCTGGTGAAAATTTACGTTTGATATAGGTTTCAGAAGAGGGTGTGGCAAAATGGCTCGACAGCGCCACCTATCGTAAAAAAAATCAACAGCCCTCGAGCTGTGTTTCACGTACATGCACGAAAATTGGCACACATATGTAAAGCATCAGTACCTACAAAAAAGACTCTTGGAGCAATATCCGAAACCCAACAGGAAGTCGGTTATTTTTAATTTTATGAGCAAATTTTGCATCATTTTTGTCATTTGCATGCCTTGTATTTTAACGAACTCCTCCTAGAGATTTATTCAGATCAACACCAAATTTGGTATGCCTAATCTAAAGGCCTTTGCGATGTTAAATTGCGAAGATCTTGAGTTTTCGTTGAAGGGCGTGTCCGTGGCGGCCCGACGAATTTCGATGATTCGCCGTGAAAAATGAAGTTGCTATAACTCAGACATACAATGTCCAATCTGCCCCAAACTTCACATGTTTGATAAGACTCCTGACCTGAACAGATTGATATGCCCATATTCAGTTATAGTCATAGCGCCACCTACTGGCAACAGGAAGTGACATATTTTACGCTGTAACAAACTACCCCGAGAAATTTTATGACATAATTTTTTTTTTTTTTCAGTCACTCTATTCTAAAGGCCTGTGCGATGTTAAATTGTGAAGATCTTGAGTTTTCGTTAAAGGGCGTGTCCATGGCGCCGTCACAAAGTTCGATGTCTCGCCATGGGAATAAAAGTTATTGTAACTCAGGCATAAAATGTCCGATCTTGCCCAAACTTCACATGTTCGATAAGAGTCCTGGCCTGAACACATCTGAAGGCCAATATTCCATTGGGTGTGGCAAAATGCCTCGATAGCGCCACCTATACATTTTCAACGGAGTGCGCCTCGAGCTACGTTTCACGTACATGTACAAAAATCGGTACACACATGTAACACACCAATACCTACAGAAAAGTCTCTTGGTACGAAATACGAATCCCAACAGGAAGTCAGTTATTTTGAATTTTCTCTGCAAAATTTGTGTCGTTTTTGCCATTTTCAGGGGTTGTACTTTAACGAACTCCTCCTAGAGATTTATTCAGATCAACACCAAACTTTGTCAGGTGTAATCTAAAGCCCTTTGCGATGTTAAATTGCGAAGATCTTGAGTTTTCGTTTAAGGGCGTGTCCGTGGCGGCCTTACAAATTTCGATGTTTCGCCATGAGAAAGGAAGTTGCTATAACTCAGACATACAATGTCCAATCTGCCCCAAACTTCACATGTTTGAGAAGACTCCTGACCTGAATATATCTACATGCCAATATTCAGATATCGCTATAGCGCCACCTGCTGGCAACAGGAAGTGACATGTTTTACGCGCCGTAACAAACTACTCCTAGAAATTTTATGACATTTTATAATTTTTTTTGGTCAGTCTAATCTAAAGGCCTTTGCGATGTTAAATTTTGAACATCTTGAGGTTTCATTAAAGGGTGTGGCCATGGCGCCGTGACAAAGTTCGATGTCTCGCCATGGGAATAGAAGTTGTTGTAACTCAGGCATAAGATGTCCGATCTTGCCCAAACTTC
Source organism: Cyprinus carpio (assembly GCF_018340385.1). NCBI lineage: Eukaryota > Metazoa > Chordata > Actinopteri > Cypriniformes > Cyprinidae > Cyprinus > Cyprinus carpio. Next base: position 26,949,645 of record NC_056611.1, read on the forward strand.
ACATGTTCGAAAAGAGTCTTGGCCTGAACACATCTGAAGGTCATTATTCCACTATAATCATAGCGCCACCTGCTGACAACAGAAAATGGCTTGTTTTTTACACTAACTTAAACATGCAATGTCCAAACTGCACCAAACTTCAAATATTTGATAAGAGTCATGGCCTGAAGATATCTAAAGGCCAATGTTCAGTTATAATCATAGCGCCACCTGTTGGCAATAGGACACAACATGCTTTATACTAACTCAAACATTCCATGTTCAATCTGCACTAAATTTCATATGCTTGATAAAAGTGCTGGACTGAAGAAATCTACATGACAAAATCAAGTTATAGTCATAGCGACACCAGCTGTCAGCAGGAAGATTGGCACATATGAATGACTTTGACATATTCCTCTTATATTTACCACATTAAACGCATATTTCTCGCCGTTCGCTGTTTTACAAAAGCCACCCGGTGGTGGTGAGCCCGGGTGCGAGGGCCCGTTCATCGCTGCTTGCAGCTTTATTATTATTATTCTTCTTCGTTTATTCTTATTATTCTTCTTATATTCTCCAAAATGAATCGCAATTTTGAGGGCCTAAACATGCTCGAAAAGTCACGAAACTTTGCACACGCATCAGAACTGGCGAAAATTTACATCTGATAAGGGTTTCAGAAGTGGGAGTGTCAAAATGGCTCAACAGCGCCACCTATAAATAAAAACGGTGTGCGCCTCGAGCTACGTTTCACGTACATGTATGAAAATCGGCCCACACATGAATCACACCAATACCTACAAAAAAGTCTCTAGGAGCCATCAAAGAAACCCAACAGGAAGTCGGTTATTTTTAATTTTATGAGCAAATTTTGTATATTTTTTGCCATTTCCATGCGTTGTACTTTAACGAACTCCTCCTAGAGATTTATTCAGATCAACACCAAACTTGGTATGCCTAATCTAAAGGCCTTTGCGATGTTAAATTGCGAAGATCTTGAGTTTTCGTTGAAGGGCGTGTCCATGGCGGCCTGACGAATTTCGATGATTCGCCATGAAAAAGGAAGTTGCTATAACTCAGACATACAATGTCCAATCTGCCCCAAACTTCACATGTTTGATAAGACTCCTGACCTGAACAGATCGACATGCCCATATTCAGTTATAGTCATAGCGCCACGTATTGGCAACAGGAAGTGACATATTTTACACTGTAACAAACTACTCATCCGAATTTTATGACATAATTTTTTTTTTTCAGTCAGTCTAATCTAAAGGCCTTTGCAGTGTTAAATTGTGAAGATCTTGAGTTTTTGTTAAAAGGTGTGTCCATGGCGCCGTGAAGAAGTTCGATGTCTCGCCATGGGAATAAAAGATGTTATAACTCAGGCATAAAATGTCCGATCTTGCCCAAACTTCACTTGTGTGATAAGGGTCCTGGCCTGAACAGATCTGAAGGCCAATATTCCATCGGGTGTGGCAAAATGGCTCGATAGCGCCACCTATACAGTTTCAACGGAGTGCGCCTCGAGCTATGTTTCATGTACATGTACGAAAATCGGTACACACATGTAACACACCAATACCTACAAAAAAGTCTCTTGGTACGAAATCCGAATCCCAACAGGAAGTCAGTTATTTTGAATTTTCTCTGCAAAATTGGTGTTGTTTTTGCCATTTTCAGGGGTTGTACTTTAACGAACTCCTCCTAGAGATTTATTCAGATCTACACCAAAATTGGTCAGTGTAATCTAAAGCCCTTTGCGATATTAAATTGCGAAGATCTTGAGGTTTCGTTCAAACGGCGTGTCCATGGCGGCCTGACAAATTTCGATGTTTCGCCATGAAAAAGGAAGTTGCTCTAACTCAGACATACAATGTCCAATCTGCCCCAGACTTCACATGTTAGATATGACTTCTGACCTGAAAAGATCTACGTGCCCATATTCAGTTATAGTCATAGCGCCACCTGCTGGCAACAGGAAGTGTCATGTTTTACGCTGTAACGAACTACTCCTAGAAATTTTATGACATCAACATTTTTTTTTCTGGTCAGTCTAGTCTAAAGGCCTTTGCAATAGTGAATTGTGGAGATCTTGAGTTTTTGTTAAAGGGTGTGTCCATGGCTCTGTGACACAATTTTATGTCTCGCCAAAGGAAGAGAAGTTGGGTGTAACTCAGGCATAAAATGTTTGATCTTCCCCAAACTTCACATGTTCGAAAAGAGTCCTGGCCTGAACAAATCTGAAGGCCAATATTCCATTATAATGATAGCGCCACCTGCTGGCAACAGAAAATGGCAACAGGAAAATTGCACCACTTCAAATATAAATGACTTTGACATATTCCACTTATAATTTAGCGACTTTAAATGCATATTTCTCTCAACATTCCGTTCATCTGCACTTTTTACTAAAGCCACACGATGGCGGTATAGTCATAGCGCCACCAGCTGGCAGCGGGTGCGAGGGCCCGTTCATCGCTGCTTGCAGCTTACCGGTGGTGTGAGCCCGGGTAGCCCGGGTTATTATTATTCTTCTTCTTCTTCTTCTTCTTCTTTTTTTCTCCAAAATGAATCGCATTTTTGAGAGCCTAAATATGCTCGAAAAGTCCTGAAACTTTGCACACGCGTCAGACCTGGTGAAAATTTACGTCTGATATAGGTTTCAGAAGAGGGTGTGGCAAAATGGCTCGACAGCGCCACCTATCGTAAAAAAATCAACAGCCCTCGAGCTGTGTTTCACGTACATGCACGAAAATTGGCACACATATGTAAAGCATCAGTACCTACAAAAAAGACTCTTGGAGCAATATCCGAAACCCAACAGGAAGTCGGTTATTTTTAATTTTATGAGCAAATTTTGCATATTTTTTGTCATTTGCATGCCTTGTATTTTAACGAACTCCTCCTAGAGATTTATTCAGATCAACACCAAATTTGGTATGCCTAATCTAAAGGCCTTTGCGATGTTAAATTGCGAAGATCTTGAGTTTTCGTTGAAGGGCGTGTCCGTGGCGGCCTGACGAATTTCGATGATTCGCCATGAAAAATGAAGTTGCTATAACTCAGACATACAATGTCCAATCTGCCACAAACTTCACATGTTTGATAAGACTCCTGACCTGAACAGATTGATATGCCCATATTCAGTTATAGTCATAGCGCCACCTACTGGCAACAGGAAGTGACATATTTTACGCTGTAACAAACTACCCTGAGAAATTTTATTAAATAATTTTTTTTTTTTAGTCACTCTATTCTAAAGGCCTGTGCGATGTTAGATTGTGAAGATCTTGAGTTTTCGTTAAAGGGTGTGTCCATGGCGCCGTCACAAAGTTCGATGTCTCGCCATGGGAATAAAAGTTATTGTAACTCAGGCATAAAATGTCCGATCTTGCCCAAACTTCACATGTTTGATAAGAGTCCTGGCCTGAACACATCTGATGGCCAATATTCCATTGGGTGTGGCAAAATGCCTCGATAGCGCCACCTATACATTTTCAACGGAGTGCGCCTCGAGCTACGTTTCACGTACATGTACAAAAATCGGTACACACATGTAACACACCAATACCTACAAAAAAGTCTCTTGGTACGAAATTCGAATCCCAACAGGAAGTCAGTTATTTTGAATTATCTCTGCAAAATTTGTGTCGTTTTTGCCATTTTCAGGGGTTGTACTTTAACGAACTCCTCCTAGAGATTTATTCAGATCAACACCAAACTTTGTCAGTGTAATCTAAAGGCCTTTGCGATGTTAAATTGCGAAGATCTTGAGGTTTCGTTTAAGGGCGTGTCTGTGGCGGCCTTACAAATTTCGATGTTTCGCCATGAGAAAGGAAGTTGCTATAACTCAGACATACAATGTCCAATCTGCCCCAAACTTCACATGTTTGAGAAGACTCCTGACCTGAATATATCTACATGCCAATATTCAGATATCGCTATAGCGCCACCCTGCTGGCAACAGGAAGTGACATGTTTTACGCCGTAACAAACTACTCCTAGAAATTTTATGACATTTTATAATTTTTTTTGGTCAGTCTAATCTAAAGGCCTTTGCGATGTTAAATTGTGAACATCTTGAGGTTTCATTAAAGGGTGTGGCCATGGCGCCGTGACAAAGTTCGATGTCTCGCCATGGGAATAGAAGTTGTTGTAACTCAGGCATAAGATGTCCGATCTTCCCCAAACTTCACATGTTCAAAAAGAGTCTTGGCCTGAACACATCTGAAGGTCATTATTTCACTTTAATCATAGCGCCACCTGCTGGCAACAAGAAATGGCTTGTTTTTACACTAACTTAAACATGCAATGTCCAATCTGCACCAAACTTCAGATATTTGATAAAAGTCATGGCCTGAAGATATCTAAAGGCCAATGTTCAGTTATAATCATAGCGCCACCTGTTGGCAATAGGACACAACATGCTTTATACTAACTCAAACATTCCATGTTCAATCTGCACTAAATTTCATATGCTTGATAAAAGTGCTGGACTGAAGAAATCTAAATGACAAAATCCAGTTATAGTCATAGCGCCACCAGCTGGCAGCAGGAAGATTGGCACATATAAATGACTTTGACATAATTCCTCTTATATTTACCACATTAAACGCATATTTCTCGCCGTTCACTGTTTTACAAAAGCCACCCGGTGGTGGTGAGCCCGGGTGCGAGGGCCCGTTCATCGCTGCTTGCAGCTTTAATTATTATTAGGGCTCAAGCCTGGAGGGCGAGAGCCCTATTGTTTTCCTTTATTTTTTATTATTCTTTTTTGGAGGGCGAGAGCCCTATTTTTTATTAGGATTTTTATTATTATTATTATTATTATTATTATTATTTTTATTTTTTTTCCAACGTCTCGGGGGCTTTTGGGGCCCTTAACATACTCGAAAAAACTCTTGAAAATTGGCACACACATTGGAACCTGCGGCCATTAGGGCCGGGCAGAGACTGATACACGGGCGTGGCACAGGGGCTCTACAGCGCCCCCTGGAATATGGAGGGCCATATATCATACATACTTGCACGTAGACGTATGAAACTCGGTACACATATAGATCTCATCAAGCCAAACAACTTTCGTACTGCATGTCATAGGCTCCGCCCAACAGGAAGTTGGCTATTTAGGGTTTAGTAGTCTTCTTATTTTTCGTCAAAGTTGTGGGGGCTTTTGGGGCCCTTAACATGCTCAAAAACTCTTGAAAATTTGCACACACCTTAGAATCTGTGGCCATTAGGAGGCTGCAGAGGCTGAGACCCGGGCGTGGCACAGGGGCTCTACGGCGCCCCCTGGAACACAGTCAGAAATGTTGATGTATAGTTCAAACATACTTGCACGTATTCATATGAAACTCAGTACACATATAGATCTCATTGTGCCGAACATCTTTCGTATTGCATGTCATAGGCTCCGCCCAACAGGAAGTCAGCTATTTAGAGCTATGTAAAAAGTGCATGCTATGGAATTTGATATACTTGTCATAGGTTTTTTGCCCGATTGCCACCAAACTTGGTCAACATGATCTCAAGACATTGGGGATGCAAAATTGCCAGGGGATTTTTGATATCTCGAATGGTTTGCTTGTGGCGAGGCGTTGAAATTATGGCGAGAAATGAGAAACAGGAAGTGTCTAATAACATCCACATACATTTCCTGATTTTAATTAAACTTCATCAATTTGTTCGTTGTATGATGCCGATTGCATATATGTGACTATTAGGATACAAAATTATAGCGCCACCAACTGGCAGCAGGAAGTGTGTCATTTTCAAAATGCTTTGAATTCAGCATCTTATTTTTACTCAATTTGCTTCAAACTTCATCAGAATAATGACAAAACACGGCCCATGTAAAACTGTTGAGGGGATATTGATATCTAATATAGTGTTGCCATGGCAACATATCAAACTGGAATATTTTTCTGTATAATATATTCTGATTTTGAGGCAGATAACATGCTTAGAATTTCATGAAACTCAGAACACATATCAGTATTAATGATAGCTTGACACTGGCAAAAGGTCATAAAAGGGCGTGGAGGAGGCACTCTATAGCGCCACCTTTTGTCAAAAGTGGGGGGCTTAGTTTTAGCTACAGACACCAAACTCGGTTCATATATTGTTCTTATTAAGACGGACAACTTTCTAATTTACAGTCATTAGCTACGACCAACAGGAAGTCGGCTATTTTGATTTGAATATGGATTTTTGGCTCTGTGTGAGGAGTGTATGTGTGCTGAGACTTTCATTGTCTGAGAGAAAATGCGCCTCTACAGGAGCAATTCCCGGGACTGAGAGGGAGGAGTCTCTGCTTAGTTTCACTTTTAAATCGGTTAAAAATACAACTAAATAAATCAATTTAATTCACACTGACAAGCTAAACCAACATATCTTATTATTAGCGGGTCAGGGCTTATTAATAATTGATGTCTGGCGACAGAGAACAGAGAGATAGACGAGAGATATGTCACCGCTCCGAACAGCGCGTGCAGTCTCAACGAGCTCACAACAAACGAGTTTATTCTTGTTTAAGACCTTTTAAAAATAAAATATTACGGCGATTGCACACAATCCGCCAATTAGAACACACCAAGAGCTAAATTCAGATGTTTGTGAGCTGTTAACATGTTAAAATGAAATATTTGCTGCAGCCTGTCTGACAGCGCGAGACGTCTGAACACTTGAAGGGGGAAAAAAAGTGTACATACAGAAACTACAGCCTTTTACATTAAAACACAGCGGCGAATTAACAAAAAAAAAATTAGAAGAACATATTATAGAGATGAAAATGAGTGTTTATGAGTGCTTGTGAGATTTTCTTTGTCTAAGGGCTGAACATCACATCGATTGCTCTGCGCTCCAGAACACGGTGATGGTTTTTTTTTTTCGGCGAGAACGGACAAATAAATACACATTTAATTCACACTGACAAGCTGAACCAACATATGTTATTATTACCGACTCAGATCTCATTAATAATTGATGTCTGGCCAGAACAGTGAGAAAGACCAGAGAGAAATCACCGCTGCATCAGCGCGTGCAGTCTCACGAGCTCACAATAAAAGCATTTTTATAGTTTTAAGAGCTTTTTAAAATTAAATATTACCGCGAATGCACACAATCCACCCATTAGAACACAACAAGAGCTAAATTCAGGTATTTGTGAGCTGTTTGATTGTGAAAATTGAAAGACTATTTGACAGCGCGAGACTGTCTAAGGTCAGAATAACATCGATCTCTCGAGCTCCAGAGGACGCTGATTATGGCAAGAACGAACAAATCAAGAACAAGGTTATTTCAAAATACATAATAGCTTGGCGAATATAAACGAAAACAGTCACGTGAACATAAACAGTTGAGAAATAAATCTGAAGTGTATCATGATACTGGATTTGAATATTAAAGTGACTTCATTTACCAGCTGCTTTCTGTCTTTAATTTTAATCTATAAAAACAGAAAATCATTCGTCTTGGCTGCTTTTTTTTTTTGTATGTATTCATGTATTTATTATTATTATTTATTTATTTTTTTATTTATTTTTTTGCTCTAACAAGAATTAATCTATATTTAATTAAATTAAATTTCTGCATCTAAACACCTATAAACCTAAAACATGCTCTATTAAACTATTGTTAGCAATTTCTTTATCGTCCAGTTTAACTGGTGTACACACTTTTATTTTTCATAATAAATTTGTTTTTTTTAGATAATAGACAGTTACAGTGGTCTATAATAAATATTAACAGGTTTTGTTCAAGCTGCTTAAAATGTTTGAAGTAGGCTCATTTTTTTAAATGTAAATCCTAAAAAAAAAAAAAAAAAAAAAAAAAAAAAAAACAAAAAAAATAAAAAATAAAATAAAACTGGGAAACAGCCGTATTTACGAAAAGGTGCTTAACCTATAGAAAAATAAAACTATGAATTAAATTAGTGTTTAATTTTTAGTAATGACCATTTTTGATGTCATAAAAACCTTCTTCTTTACAATACAGAATAACGATTGTCAATAGTAAATATTATGAAAACAATAACTGTTGTATTTTTCATCATTATATAGTTTATGTATTATAATTGTAAAAACAAAACAAATTTAGCAACTCACATAGTAATCATTCAACACTGCTTAAAAATGTAAGTTGAAAATTAAACTCATGATTAAGCATGAAATAAGATACAGAATCAGTAAATTCGATTTTAATGTGGGTATATTATCAGTAAACTAATCATTAAATATTTATAATCAATCAAAAAATATTGGCCCCTTTCATAATGTTGTTCAAAAATTAAGGGCACAATGCTAATGTTGTCCACTCGATGGCGCCACAGGACAGCAAATACTTCAAGATCTGTTCAAAGACTTGAAAATGTTTCATTTATGTAAATAAATCAAAAATGCATATACATTCATTCTTTTTTCATAAACTTTAATAAAGCCCAATATAGTAATTATGCAAAAACTATCATCTCCGAAATACCATTACGTTTTTATCTTATTTTAATAGTATTGACAACATATTTCTCACGTTATCACGCATTACTGAAAAAGTGAAGAAGGGACACTATATTTGTTATCTATTTTCATGTTGTGCGTATAATAATTTACTTGAAAAGAGACACGTCCATTGTTTAACTGCATCATCTACACAAACCATTGTGCTTGGACCCCTTATGATCACCTGGACTTAAACCACATTGTTTCAGTTACCTTCTGTGTCTTTGGCCACAACGCTTCAGTGACAGGAATGTGAAATAGCAAACAGGGGAACAAATAAAAGGCATGACTTTATTTGCATCCAGCTAGCCAACTCTATTACAGGTGTTCCACAGCCAAGACTCTTATTAGAATAGAAAATAGCAAGGGTTCGAATAAATAGTTTATTAATCATTTAATTTCACTTTCTTAATGAATATTGTTCTGTGTATGTGATTTCAAAGTCTTGATGCTTCGGATTAACCCGTTAATTGCCGTATCCCTTAAAACCTGAGTGCCAGAGGATTACTGTAAATGCATGTGCCCGCTGGGCACAGTTTACCTGATGCCACCGGGGTGGCGTTTGCGCTGATGGCTTGAGCCCGCCATCGCTGCTTGCAGCTATATTTATTATTATTCTTCTTCTTCTTCTTCTTCTTCTTCTTCTTCAAAATGAATCGCATTTTTGAGGGCCTAAACATGCTCGAAAAGTCCTGAAACTTTGCACACGCGTCAGACCTGGTGAAAATTTGTCTGATATAGGTTTCAGAAGAGGGTGTGGCAAAATGGCTCGACAGCGCCACCTATCGTAAAAAAATCAACAGCCCTCGAGCTGTGTTTCACGTACATGCATGAAAATTGGCACACATATGTAAAGCATCAGTACCTACAAAAAAGACTCTTGGAGCAATATCCGAAACCCAACAGGAAGTCGGTTATTTTTAATTTTATGGGCAAATTTTGCATCATTTTTGTCATTTGCATGCCTTGTATTTTAACGAACTCCTCCTAGAGATTTATTCAGATCAACACCAAATTTGGTATGCCTAATCTAAAGGCCTTTGCGATGTTAAATTGCGAAGATCTAGAGTTTTCGTTGAAGGGCGTGTCTCTGGCGGCCTGACGAATTTCGATGATTCACCATGAAAAATGAAGTTGCTATAACTCAGAGATAAAATGTCCAATCTGCCTCAAACTTCACATGTTTGATAAGACTCCTGACCTGAACAGATTGACATGCCCATATTCAGTTATAGTCATAGCGCCACCTATTGGCAACAGGAAGTGACATATTTTACGCTGTAACAAACTACCCCAAGAAATTTTATGACATAATTCTTTTTTTTTCAGTCTCTCTATTCTAAAGGCCTGGGCGATGTTAAATTGTGAAGATCTTGAGTTTTCGTTAAAGGGCGTGTCCATGGCGCGGTCACAAAGTTCGATGTCTCGCCATGGGAATAAAAGTTATTGTAACTCATGCATAAAACATCCGATCTTGCCCAAACTTCACATGTTTGATAAGAGTCCTGGCCTTAACACATCTGAAGGCCAATATTCTATTGGGTGTGGCAAAATGCCTCGATAGCGCCACCTATACATTTTCAACGGAGTGCGCCTCGAGCTACGTTTCACGCACATGTACAAAAATCGGTACACACATGTAACACACCAATACCTACAAAAAAGTCTCTTGGTACGAAATTCGAATCCTAACAGGAAGTCAGTTATTTTGAATTTTCTCTGCAAAAATTTGTGTCGTTTTTGACATTTTCAGGGGTTGTACTTTAACGAACTCCTCCTAGAGATTTATTCAGATCAACACCAAACTTTGTCAGTGTAATCTAAAAGGCCTTTGCTATGTTAAATTGCGAAGATCTTGAGGTTTCGTTTAAGGGCGTGTCTGTGGTGGCCTTACAAATTTCGATGTTTCGCCATGAGAAAGGAAGTTGCTATAACTCAGACATACAATGTCCAATCTGCCCCAAACTTCACATGTTTGAGAAGACTCCTGACCTGAATATATCTACATGCCAATATTCAGATATCAATATAGCGCCACCTGCTGGCAACAGGAAGTGACATGATTTACGCCGTAACAAACTATTCCTAGAAATTGTATGACATTTTATAATTTTTTTTGGTCAATCTAATCTAAAGGCCTTTGCGATGTTAAATTGTGAACATCTTGAGGTTTCATTAAAGGGTGTGGCCATGGCGCCGTGACAAAGTTTGATGTCTCGCCATGGGAATAGAAGTTGTTGTAACTCAGGCATAAGATGTCCGATCTTCCCCAAACTTCACATGTTCGAAAAGAGTCTTGGCCTGAACACATCTGTAGGTCAATATTCCACTATAATCATAGCGCCACCTGCTGGCAACAGGAAATGGCTTGTTTTACACTAACTTAAACATGCAATGTCCAATCTTCACCAAACTTGAAATATTTGGAAAGGACTGAAGAAATGTACATGCCAAAATCCAGTTATAGTTATAGCGCCACCAGCTGGCAGCAGGAAGATTGGCACATATAAATGACTTTGACATATTCCTCTTATATTTACCACATTAAACGCATATTTCTCGCCGTTCGCTGTTTTACAAAAGCCACCCGGTGGTGGCGAGCCTGGGTGCGAGGGCCCGTTCATCGCTGCTTGCAGCTTTAATTTAGATTGAAACTGCTCAGATTGATTCAAAATCGTGACTTTGATCATTCAGTTTCCACATCGCTTGTAATGATATTCAAAAGCACGTAGTGATGGGATAAACTGAGCTTTTAGAATCTCTGAATCAGTAAAACCTTTGCGTCGCAAAAAGATTCACTGTTTTGAAGCACTCCATTCGGATCGTGTATCGCGAATCATTTGATTCATTTCGGGACTTCGAATCACAACCTTTTTTCTGATTTCTTTATTTTAATAGACAGTACAAAACATCAAAACATTAAGGCATTACTGTTTAAAAAAGATAAATACAAATACAAACCACAGTTTTACTATAAATATTATCAGTAAACAGAGACTGAGATGGTAGAAAACACTCTCTGTTTGTTTTCTTCATTTAAAAGTTTTAGTTATTTTATTACTTCAATTTCAGTTAGTTGCCAATATAGTTAATATAGTTAACTAAACCTAAAACCTCCAAAAAAACAAGTTTTGTTATTTAAAATAAAATAAATATTTATTGAAATAAAAATATTTTTAAAACCTTTTGCAGAATTTATCATTTTCATTTAATTTGACTTGATATACTGAAATAACAAACTAAAACTGATGAAAGCACACAACAAAATTAATAACACTGATTGTCAAGGTAACATTTATAATTTTGATCTAAGTTTTGTTTAAGTGTTTGTTATGCAGTGTCAGTTTGATTTGGGATGGTAATTTATTTAAATAGACTTTTTGACATTTAGCAGGTTCAGCATTTAAACAAATCACCTTATCTTTCATTATTATACTGTACTGCGTTTGCATACTGTAAGTGTATTTCTCTTTGCATGGTGAGTGTGTGTGTAAGAGAGAGAGAGAGAAAGAAAGAAAGAGCGTGCCTAGGTATTAATTTCATATTGATGCATTAGTTGCTGATGTGTGAGTTTTAAGCTGTAATTGAGTCGGCCTTTTTAATGTTTTACACCATGTTCATGTCATAAATTTGATAACTCAATTACCTAATATTGATTTGCACACATTAATGTGTGTGTGTGTGCAAGGGTTTGAGTGTAAAAGTCACATTTGAGACCATACAGAGGAAAATTTATTGCTCAGATGTTTCGCTTTCATAGCTCAGGTGATGTAATGGAGTAATAAGTTATGTTTTTTTGTAATAATTATGATTTTTTTTTATGTTTTCAAAGAAGCCTCTTCTGCTCACCAAGGCTGCTTTTATTTGGTCAAAAATACAGTAAAAACTGAAACATTATAAAAAGGTATTACAGTTTCAAATATATTCTGTGTGAATAAATGTTAAAATATAATTTATTTCTGTGATGCGCAGCTGAATTTTCAGCATCATTCCTCCAGTCTTCAGTGTCACATGATCTTCAGAAATCATTCTAATATGATGATTTGCTGCTCAAGAAACATTTCTGATCATTATCAATGTTGAAAACAGTTGTGCTGCCCAATATTTTTCAGAAAAAATTAAAAAGTTTAGGGTAAGTAGAAAGAAATTAATACTTTTATTCAGCAAGGATGCATTAAATTTATGTATATTCTACATTGCATCACAGGAATAAATTGCATTTAAAAAATATTATCACTTAAAAAACAGGTCTTTTTAAACTGTAATATTATTTCACAATTTTTACCGTGTTTTTGATCAAATAAATGCAGCCTCGTTGAGCAGAACAGACTTTTTTTTCAAAAACACTAAAAAAATCTTAATAGTGTATCAACATTGTTTCTCCTAAAACTCCATGGGAAGAGTAAAAACAGACATATCTGAGTCAATAGTTGTCATGCATTAACAGTACAGAACTATACAATCAATACAGAGCAGCTCAGATCGTTTAATGTTCACTTTGAGATCTCTGACTTTTGTTTGCTAGCCTTCTCTTTTTGGGAATTCTGAATCTGTGAGATTACGGAGGTGTGTTTCTGAGGTAGTTTGTGTGGTGTTTGTGTGTTTCAGACATTCAGTGTCATGACTGGGGCGTGTGGAGCGAGGGTTCGGTGCGGGTGTATGAGGGGGAGGTGGCGTATCTCTACTGTCCGCTCTTCTGTCATCCCACGCTCTACAGCTACAGTCAGATTCAGAACAGCAGTCTGTCTCTGCTGTGGTACCGACACACACACACACACGAGCTGGAGCAGCCCATCAACCTCAAACTACACACTCTGCACAAAGACCGCGAGTACCTGTGGATACAACCGGCCTCGGCGCAGGACGCCGGACTCTACATCTGCATGCTCCGGTAAACACTCACACTGTGCATACTACACATACTAGAGATGTGCACAGCCACATGCATTCAAAACTGACCAGCTGGTGTGGTGTCTGAATGGTTAAACAACTAGTCTTAAGAACGCTGGATTAGTCTGATTTAGGGTGAACACAAATACTGTACACCACATTATGGAAGTATGATGGGTTAGTGAATGCCCAGAATATCATGATAACTCATTCCTGTAACCCGTAATGTATTCATAAAATCAGTTTTTAGTGGCATTTTGTACTTGTAAGCTTCAAAAGCAGGTGTACAGTAATATATGTGAATTATTTATCATATGCGAATACAAATCACATATATGTCAAAATTACAAATTACATAAAAAATGTAATTGTTACATGTATGTATATTTAATATATATATTATATATTATATTATATAAAATAATATAATATAAATGTAATTAAATATTATCTAAATATAAATGCATTACCAAATCATGCAGGCTATTTCATCATATTAGGAAAGAACGAACAAACGAAAAAAGAAAGAAAGAATATAAAAATAATATAAATTTATAAATAAATTTATAAGTATACGGTTTATTTGTTTATTCATGTATTCATTCATTTATTTTAAATGTTTTATTTAAACATGTATATAAACATAACCAAATCATGCACATAATGATATATGATATAGTAATATAATATAATATAATATAATATAATATAATATAATATAATATAATATAATATAATATAATATAACGTGAAAGATGTATGAAAATATACAACCAGTTAATGCAGGTAATTATTAATTATTAATTATTATATTATATTTTTATGTTTGTATTAAAATTATATTATATTATATTATATTATATTATATTATATTATATTATATTATATTATATTATATTATATTATATTATATAGGGAAAATAAAATTTGGATGTAAATAGAAACTTGTAACCTTATTAGCATTATTATTATATAATATTTTTTTTTTTTTTTTTAATTTATTATAATTTAATTTTATATGTTATATTATATTATTATATAATATAATAATATAATATAATATATAATGCTGGTTATTTCATCTAGTTAGGGTTAGGTTTGTATATATATATATATATATATATATATATATATTTAATAAATGTGACCCTGGACCACAAAACCTTAATTGTCAATTTTTCAAAACTGAGGTTTATACGTCATCTGAAAGCTGAATAAATAAGCGTTCCATTGATGTATGGTTTGTTAGGAGGACAATATTTGGCGGAGATCAACTATTTGAAAATCTGGAATCTGAGGGTGCAAAAAAATCTAAATATTGAGAAAATCATCTTTAAAGTTGTTCAAATGAAATTCTTAGCAATGCATATTACTAATCAAAAATTAAGTTTTGATATATCTGCTGTAGGAAATTTACAAAATATCTTCATGGAACATGATCTTTACTTAATATCCTAATAATGTTGGGCATAAAAGAAAAATCTATAATTTTGACCCATACAATGTATTTTTGGCTATTGCTACAAATATACCCCAGCGACTTAAGACTGCTTTTGTGGTCCAGGGTCACATTTATAAATATATATTATATTAATCTAAATATAAACGTGTAACCAGTCGTGCAGGTTATTTGATGATGTTTTGTGTGTGCGGCAGCAACATTTCCTCGTGTGTGAAGATCGGCGTGGAGCTGAAGGTGGTTCAGAAGGACGGAGAGTGTGACCTGAAAGCTCAACCTCACCTGAACCTGACCATACCATTCCACAGCAAACGAACCCTCACCTGTCCAGACCTGAACAAACTCACGCTGCCCAACAGCACACACTCCGTCAGCTGGTACCACGTGAGTCCGTGTGTGTGTGAATAAACACTGGAGACTATCATAATTAAATATGATACTGAAAACTCATCCAACCGTTATGAAGCAAATTAATTTCTTAATCTCCAGAGTCGCACAGCTAATGAACTGAGAGGACGTCAACTCAAACAATCAGCATCATTTAGTTTAAAGGTTGTGCGTGAGCAAAACTATAAAAATGCAAATCAGCATGACAATTTGTCTGTTTAAAGAGTCATTTAGTGCAAGAAATGACCTGTAGTGATATGAACAAAGATGTATTATCTATATGTGGCTCTGGATCACAAAGTCGCTGGAGTATATTTGTAGCAATAGCCAAAAATACATTATATAGGTCAAAATTATTGATTTTTCTTTAATGCCAAAAATCATTAGGATATTAAGCAAAGATCATGTTCCATGAAGATATTTTGTAAATCTCCTACCGTAAAACTTAATTATTGATTAGTAATATGCATTGCTAAGAACTTAATTTGGACAACTTTAAAGGCGATTTTCTCAATATTTAGATTTGTTGGCCCCCTCAAATGCCAAATATTGTCCTATCCTAACAAACCATACATCAACGGAAAGCTTATTTATTCAGATGATGTATAAATCTCAATTTTGAAAAATAGACACTTAAGGTTTTGTGCCTTACACTAATGTACTAAAAGACTAAATACTGACATGTTTGAAATGCACAACTATGTAAAGTTCAAATGAACCACTGCTATTGGAATAAATGAAAAAATTTGGCAACTCTAGTAAAATAAGTCCCTCCTTCCAAAAGAGTTGAATCATCAGTCGGCAAAGTCCATTTCTGACATTTATGTGAAAACATTATGCGCATTAGCTGTTTTTTTTTTTAATGCTATTTTAGGGTAAGAAACAACATTTCATATTTAGTGCAGTTTTCCAATATGTTAAGATAGTTGGTTTTTGAGATTTTAGTATTTAATTCTTGTATGACTGAAAATAGCTGAGTTGGTTCCCAGCATGCTTTTGAATAAACTAACTTACATTGAAAAGACTAGTTTTTTGGTTTTAGGGAAATGGATCAATAATGTGGGTAATGTCATGTTTTCAAGGCCGTATAGACTTTGATGTCCAATCAATCGCTCTGTAAAATAAGAATGTCACCTTCCAAGTAGCGAATTCACAGCTGTTTCGTAATCTAGAAGCTTTTGGCTGTTTTAAAAATCTTGCAACAACTTCCTCTCTCACCAGGAAATGCTTCAGCAGAGGAAAGAATATATTTAGGGATTCTGCAGAGTACAAGGTTTGGTCTTTAGAGCAAAAAGAGCCGTTAACTAGTAGGCACTAGTTTTCATGAGCACTTGTGGGAATGAGATCATTCACCTTGAAAATGCAGCAAATAAAAGCAGCACTGCAGACGTGTGCCTTCAGCTTCAAATACATTGTGCCCTGATCAAACTAGAAATCTGTATTCCTTGTGCAGCTTGTTAAAGGTCATTTCAGTCAAATGACAGTGTTTTAACTGCATTTTCATGGTGCAATACGTATAAAACACAGAAAGCTGTTGCTTGTGGAGAAAACAATTTTGGTACATTTAAAAGCGTTAATCCAGAATTTTTCTCCAGAAGGAAACACTATGCATTAAGAGCCGAGGGGTAAAAACTTTTTGATTTTGAAGATCAAGGTAAATTGTACTTCATTTGTCTTCCGGGAAACATGCAAGCATCTTCTGTTGCTTCTGAAGGGCAGTACTAAATGGAATTTTTTTTTACAACTTATTTCAACAAAATAAGAAAAATTTGGACCTCTTTATCAAAAGTTTTCACCCCCCTGGATCTTAATGCATCGTGTTTCATTCTGGAACATCAGTGAATGTTTGAACCTTTTTTAATAGTTGATAATTAGTTTAATTTTAATCATTTTTATAGTAATAATTTTAATAGTAAATAATATTTAATAATTTAAGGTATTTTTTTTTTGTCTTGTGGACTATATTTAAAATATCTTACTCAGGACAGTACTAAATAAAAATAACATGAATTTAGTATGATATATATATATATATATATATATATATATATATATATATATATATATATATATATATATATATATATATATATATATATATATATACACATACCTTTTTCATTTTTAATTATTGTTTAGTTTTTTAAATGGCTATTTAGTTTTAATAAATTATTTAGTTTTTAAAAATTCCAGTACTTTAATTAAAACTAAGTGAAAATTAGAAATGTTGCCTTTATAGCCAAAAAAAGCTAAATTTGTAATATTTTATTTCAGTTAATATGATAACATAAATGTTTTTAGTTTTTAATCTTTAGTTTTAGTTAACGATAGCATCGCTGTCAACCAAACCCTTAATTATTTGAAATAAAATATAATTTTTTTAACATTAACTTAAATACTAAAATAACCAAAACTGAAATAAAAAGGAATAAAAACTAAATAGACAAATAAAAATGAATAAGAGGACTAAAACTAAAATAAAAAATAAATCAGAAAATGCTACAAAGACTGACATCTTCATCTCCCTTCTAGAGAGTGTGAAGTGATTTAAGAAGCGTGAATCTAGATCAGTGTAGGTCATGCAGGTTCATGTCTGTTTCTCTGTAGTTTTGCAATTCTCATCTGTTTGGAAATGGCCGAGAGCTGGAAGGAGATGATCTGGTGATCTACAGTATGAAGGGGGTGTACAGAGGCCTCTACACGTGTGTGGTTTCATATCAGATGAACGGACGCATGCTCCAGTTCACACGCAACATTAACGTCATTGTTGTTGGTACGATTTTCTGGTCTCCTCTCATCTCATTTCTGTGGAAGCTTGTTTCTGCCACAGAATAAAAATCTAAAAAAGCCAATTGCAACTTTTTATCTCACAATTCAGACTTTTTTCTCAGAAGTGAAAGATTCTGATTTTTTTTTTTGCAATTCTGAATTCATGTCTCACAGTTCTGAATTCATATCTCTAGGGATGTAACGATTCACTCAACTCATGATTCGATTTGATTCAAGGTTTTGATTTCACTATTCGATTCGATAAAAGTTTTCATTTTTTTTTAACAAAATGAGAATTTAGACAAATTATAAATGAAATGTGTCCTTTTATTATTACTTGGACAAAATGCTGCACGTTTATTTGTGAAATTGAAATAAAACATTATAATAATATACAGTACTAATATAGCACTTGTATATCATTGCTCTTTTGTTGGTTTTGATTGCTTCTATTTTCCTCATTTGTGAGTCACTTTGGATAAAACTGCTAAATAACAAAATGTAAATATAATGTAAAATGTAAATAACATAACAAAATTTACATTTTAAAACAAGCCCCAAATCAAATAAATAAGTAACACAAATAAATCTCTTCTTATAAAAAAAATAAGGCTTTGTCTGTGCTCTTTCAATTTAAAATGAGAGGCAACCACTGCATGTTAATTATGTTTCAAACAAAGATGCTGCATACATGCTACATGAGCAGTTTTTAATCTAAATTAATTTGTATAATTCCAAAGATCTGAAGCAAAAACAGAATTTTGTGAAACTATACATAAAAAATATCTACATGAAACAGAAACAGCAGCTGAATGAGCAGATTCACTCTCTGCCAGCAGGTGGAGCTTGAAGTGTTTCCTTGGTTACCGCTGTAAACAAAGCAGCGCTGCATTTATGAACTTTAATATGCATTATACAGAGGCAAGATGAAAAGAAAAAATAGCATAAACTTTTCTGAAGACAGTAAGTTCGCCTCAGACATAGATTCATATAAACTCCTACACCTAAATGTATCACGATTTGTTTGGCATCTCAACCGATTTGAATCGTCACATATTTGAATTGATTTTCAACTGGCTTATGGTTAATCGTTACATCCCTACATATCTCACAGTCCTGAGTTTATATCTCACAATTCTGAATTCATGTCATGCAATTCTAAATTCATACCTCACAATTCAGTATTCATATCTCACAAATGATTCTGAATTCATATCTCACAATTCTTAATTCATATCATAATTCTGAGCTTATAAATAGCGATTCTGGGTTCATATCTCACAATTCTGAATTCATGTCTTGCAATTCTGAATTCATACCTCACAATACTGAATTCATATCTCACAGTTCTGAATTAATATCTCACAATTTTGAATTCATATCTCACAATCCAGAGTTCATATCTCACAATCCTGAGTTCATATCTCAGAATTCTGAATTGGCTCACAATTCTGAGTTCATATCACACAATTCTGAGTTCATAGCTTACCATTCTGAATTCATGTATTGCAATTCTGAATTCATATCTCACAATTCTGAATTCATATCTCACAATCCTGAATTAGCTCACAGTCCTGAGTTTATATCTCACAATTCTGAATTCATGTCTCGCAATTCTGAATTCATATATCACTAAAGATCCTGAATTCATATCTCACAATTCTGAATTCATATCTTACTAAAGATTCTGAATTCATATCTCACAATTCTTAATTCATATCATAATTCTGAGCTTTTATATCACAATTCTGAATTCATATTATCACTAAAGATTCTGAATTCATATCTCACAATTCTGAATTCATATAATAATTCTGAGCTTAAATCTAGCGATTCTGAGTTCATATCACACAATTCTGAGTTCATATCTCAATTTTGAATTCATGTCTTGCAATTCGGAATTCATACCTCACAATTCTGAATTCATACTTCACAATTCTGAATTAATATCTCATAATTCTGAATTCATATCTCGCAATCCTGAGTTCATATCTCACAATTCTGAATTAGCTCACAATTCTGAGTTTATATCTCCCAATTCTAAATTCATGTCTCGCAATTCTGAATTCACTTTTTTCTCCATTTTGCGAGTTTCTTTTTTCTCTATTTTTATGTTTTGTATTTCTGAATTCATGTCTCGCAGTTCTGAATTAATATCTCACAATTCTGAGTTTATATCTCACAATTCTGAATTCATGTCTCACAATTCTGAGTTTATATCTTGTTTTCTGAATTAAAGGGTTAGATCACCCAAAAATTAAAATTAGGCTGCGTTTTACTCACCCCCGAGGCATCCTAGGTGTATATGACTTTCTTCTTTCAGATGAATCCAGTCGGAGTTATATTAAAAGTTGTCTTTGATCTTTTAAGCTCGATCGTTGCAGACAGCAGATGTTGCAGTGCTTCAGTCCAAAAGAAGTGAAATAAAAAGTGCCCATCCATAAAAAAAGTGTCTCACACGGCTCTGGGGGGCGAACAAAGGCCTCCTGTAGCGACTCGATGCGTTTTTGTAAGAAAAATATCTATATTCAAAACTTAATAATCACTTTAATCTAGCTTACGCTCACTGTTGTAAACAGAAGCAGTTCCAGGCGGATAACGTGTGGGGTCGGCTTATCTCACAATTCTGAATTTTTCTCTCAATTCTGAGTTCATATTTCACAACTCTGACTTTTTCTCTCAATTCTGAGTATATATCTAGCAATTCTGACTTTATATCACAATTGACTTAATCACAATTCTGACTTTTTCTCACATATCTCAAAATTGGAAGCATTCTTTGCAGAATTGTGAGATTAAAAATTTGCAACTAACTTTTTTATTATTTAAATTTTTTGGCAGAATTCATTCATTTGACCTTGTCATAAGGTTTTCACACATCTTTCTCCTGTAGTTCCTGATGCCGGCAGTAAAGTTCCCATCATCCTGAATCCCGCGAGTGATCAGATCTACATGGTGACTCTGGGTGAGCATCATCATCATCTTTTTTTTTTTTGCTGTTTTTGCAGTGTTTTCTTCGGTATGATTCAGTGAATTTCTCTGCATTGCAGGAGATACAGTGACGCTGTCCTGTCATGTGATTCTGCCTCACCTGTACGAGGAAAAGCAGCACATCTGGTGGACCATCGATAAAAAAACCGTGGAGGAACTCGCCGACCCACGATTCAGCTCACCTGAGGCCACGTACGACATGTTTGTGTTTTTCTCAGTTCTTTGATCTGTCTCTATCTCTATTGTACTGACTCGTGTGTATGTGTGTGTGTCTAGGCTTGCGTCATATAAGGACGGTGACGAATGGAAAGAACGAGTCCTGAATGTGATGGATTTTTCAGCTGATGACCTGCAGAGGGAGTTTAACTGCTCCGCCAGAAACAGCCGTGGGTTCAACACCAGCCGAGCCGTACTGAAGGCCGAGCGTAACTACACACGCTAACATGACTAACACACACATGCATATTCAAATGTGTTCAAATGTCATTTATTTCTGTGATGCGCAGCTGTATTTTCAGCATCATTACTCCAGTCTTCAGTGTCACATGATCTTCAGAAATCATTCTAATATGATGATTTGCTACTCAAGAAACATTTCTGATTATTATCAATGTTGATAATATGATTAGCAGTAAATAAATGTAGGCAGCTATATAATTTGTAAATATAAAAAACAGCAAATACATTTAAAAACAGCATTGTTACTATTGTACAATATCCTAAAACCTAAATAAAATCTAATTTAATCTTTTTCTTACATTTAATTTTTCAAGGTTTTTTGATGTATAGAAAGTTCGAAAGATCAGCATTTATTTGAAATAGAAATCTTTAGTAATTTTATATATGTCTTTACTGTCACTTTTAAGAAATTTAATGTATCTGTACTTTTATTCAGCTTAGTTTCTTTGAAAACCAAAATGTTATTTTTATATTGTTGTAAGAATAATGTTGTATATAATTTTCTTTATTTTAGTTTCTTCTACTCTAAATTTGGCATAAAAATACTGCTGATGTGGTATTAAAACAATAAATCAGTTAATTTATTGTACTTGCCACAACCATTTTTAAATTCATTTGGCACTTGTTGTATGTTTGTTTTGGCAGCAGATGTTGATCAAAATGCAGACTAAAATTTTATTAACTTTATTCATTTTAATCTTCTTCTTTTTTTTTGAGCAGATGTCAATTATGCATTTGGCAGATGCTTTTATAAGTGACCTAAAACATAAAGCATATAGCATGCGTGCCTTGAACCCATAACATGCTTTTGCAGTTGAGATATAGAAACCTTAGTAGCAAAATTTGACCTTTGAAGTGAATATGTGTGCCTGTGTGTGTACTGTATATATAATCTTGTGTGTGTGTGTGTGTATGTGTGTGTGTGTAGCGTACTTCCCGACTCTAGAGCTGAGCTGTGGTTTAGGTGTGACACTGGCGCTCATGTTGATGATGTTTGTCATCTATCACGTGTTCTGGCTTGAGCTGCTGCTGCTCTATCGCTCGTGGTTTGGCTCAGATGAGAGATACACAGGTGAGAGATGCACATAAATGCATATGTGAGCTTGGAGCACAAAACCAGTCACAGGTATATTTGTAGCAATAGCCAACAATACATTGTATGGGTCAAAATTATCGATTTTTCTTTTATTAAGTAAAGATCATGTTCCATGAAGATATTTAATAAATTCCCTACTGTAAATATATCAAAACTTCATTTTTGATTAGAAATATGCATTGCTAAGAACTTCATTTGGACAACTTTAAAGATGATTTTCTCAATACTGCACTGTCAGATTCCAGATGTGTGTGTGTGTATATATATATATATATATGACTCTTGTGTTTCATGGCTAGTTGATAGCTGTGTCATAAGGTTTTTTTTTACGGGGCCTAAAATTAACATTTAACCACACATTCAAAAAACTGAACTTTTTTAGTTTAACACTAATATTGACTGAACCCTGTCTGTTTCTGCAGATGATAAGCAGTATGATGTGTACATCTCATACGCTCGCAACAGTGAGGAGGAGGAGTTCGTTCTGTCCACGCTGCGTCGAGTCCTGGAGTCTGAGTTCGGTTACTCTGTCTGCATCTTCGACCGGGACAGTCTTCCTGGAGGAAGTGAGTATCACATGACTGTACAGTACAGCAGGGCTTCCCAAAGAGGGGTTCACTAAAGCGGCTACATTCACTGCAAACAAGCTGCGTTGCAAGTTTAACATGCATTTGGGAACACATACCTTTAATTCATTCACATTTACGGAGTTGTACACTTTTTGTGGACAGATGTTTACAGCATTTTACAGATATTCTACCAAAATAATAGCTTTGAACATTTAAAATTGAAGAATTTCACATGAATATTAGTATTATAACTTAATGCATAAAATAAAATTATTCTAAAATCATTAAGCAACATCAGTGAACCATGAAAATCCAAATGTGATGCTAAATTATGGAAGTATTAAAAGTTTGGGAATTCCTGCTCTACACAAGTATGTGATTATAGACAAATTTGCAGTTCATGATAAAATGCAAGTACGTCAGTGTTATTATAACTAAAACCATTCAAATATAATTTTTTTTAAATATATTTTTTATTCAAACAATGCTGAAATACAACAAAATAAAGATATTAAATGAACAACAAAGTAAATGGAAATTAGAAATAAAACTGAAATAAAAATTAATAAAAAAATTAAATAAAAACTAGTGCCGTCAAATGATCAATCATATTCAAAATAAAAGTTTTTGTTTACATATTATGTGTGTGTGCTGTGTATATTTATTATGTATATATAAATACACATATATGCATGTATATATTTAAGAAAAAAATTATATTTGTATATTAAATATATTTATATATCTATATATTATAAATTATGACTATAACTATATACATGTAAATATTTTCAAACTATATACTGTATGTGCGTGTATTAAATATACACAGAACACACACATATATTACATAAAGAAAAACTTTTATTTTGGAATGCGATTAATCGTTTGACAGCACTAATAAAAACTAAAACTCAAATCAAAATAAATGAAACCTAAATGGACATATTTAAAGAAAAATAATAAAATAAAAAAGACCATGAAATAAAAACCAAAATTGAACTAAAACAAAAATAAATTAAATGTAAATAATAATATTACAGAACTAATGAAAATGACAGGAGCACAAAGTGACTAAAATTTTAAAATGAAGATATCAAAATAAAATAAGACAAAAAGAAATAAAAACTAAAACTGAAATAAATTAAATGTAACTTGTAGTATTGATAAAAAATGACAACAGCCCTTAAACTTAAAATTATAAAAAAAAGGTAATTGTAAATATTACTGAAAACTATAATTTTATATAAATGATACGAAAATAAGAGTACTTGTGTATGACTTGTGTGGTGTGTTTCTGAGTGTGTGTGTGTGTGTGTGTGTATTAATGTGTATCTGTGTGTAGCTATAACAGACGATACGCTGAGGTTTGTGGGTCAGAGCCGCAGGCTGGTGGTGGTTGTGAGTCCGTGCAGCGCTGTCCGCGGGACACAGGCTCTGCTCGAGCTGCAGGCCGGACTGACCAGCATGCTGCACGGCGGCAGCCTCAGGGTGGTTCTGATCCAGTTCAAACCGATCCGGAGGAAGATCTGGGTCAAAGAGCTGCGCCGGGCCCGGCTGGCACTGACGCTCATACGCTGGAAGGGCGAGAAATCGGCCCCTCTGTCCTCACGCTTCTGGAAACAGCTGCAGCTCGAGCTGCCCATGAGGAGAGACACACAGCACACACACACCCAGCTACTGGATGTAAATCAAAAAGAACCAGTATCACGTAAAAAAATGTGAGGCAGAAGAGAGAATCATATGTGATTATTGTGAGAGTGTCTTCTGTCATTATTGTTAGATTGACTTGTTCACTTTATTAGTATAGCCCTTTCACAATATGCATCATCTCAAAGCAGCTTTACAGAAAAAAGAAATAGTAGATGTCATATAGGATTTTCAGTGTAGATTTAGTATACTATATAGTAAGTAATGAAAATGACAAAACCACACAACAACCTATATGTATGTATATGTGTGTGTATATATATATATATATATATATATATCTATATATATATATATATATATATATACCCACACACACACATTTTTTATTTAAATTTTAGTATTTAAATTTATTGTATTTCCGTTAGCTGCCGAGGCAACATCTAATTTCTGATTAAGTTACTTATGTTAATAAGCTTTCATTAGGGATTCACAGTGTTAATTTAGTATTTTTAAGCTATTGTAGTATTCATTTTTGTGTAATATTTATATTTTATTGGATTTCAACTTTTAGTTAACAAAAATGTTTTTGAATAGTTTTAGTTAACAGCAACAATACTGAAACCCTGTTCTAGTGGGTTTGGATTGTAGTGCACTTATCTAGTACCCTAGATTACAAACACCACTTCTGTCGGTGTCTGACTCCTGAAATAGTGAACTATAGCAGGACACTGAGGCTTTCTCCATAGACTTACATTAGAAAATACTTGCATTAGAAAATCGTTGCTGATGAATGCTCAGTTCAGATCAGAGGTGTGAAGTGTGTTACTGAGCATCAGCCACAAGAGGGCAGAATCCTGCTTTAAATAATGCAATTCATAATAATTCATTTTATTCTCAGTATGTTTCAGTGGTTGTCATTCATCACTGAGTTCATCTTATTATGACCATGTCATGTCCAGTGTGTTCTCGTGATCACATTTTTTACTGTTTTAATAAATAATAGTTTATTTTTACATTTACATCAGTTTTTCATTGATTTATTTCATTAATCATGTCCAGATGCATTTCACACTGAATCTGATCATTACATGAACAGCAACTGACGTCCGTGTTCATTATTTACACTCATGATCACGGATGATGAAATGTTTGCATAAGTGTTTCCCTTCAGTCATCAGTGAATGGAGGAAGTGAAAAAAAAACTCAACCAATCACATGCCGTCTTGCCCCAGTGAATCTGGTTTTGTGTGTGTTTCTCAAAGTCTGGAGAAGCCAGAACAGCTCAGTTCTGATTCTCTGGAAAGAAAACCCCCACAAACGTCTAAATATATTGAAACCGTAAACGCACACATTTCTAGCCACTTTCGTTTTGTCAATAATTTTTCCATTGGCAATTCAGAAAGTTCAAAAGGCATTCATATATCTACCACAATGCTGCTTGCCATTACTTTAAAGGAATAGTTTACCTAAAAATGTAAATTAGCTGAAAATGTCCTCACCCTCAGGCTACCTAAAATGAGTTTGTTTCTTCATCAGATTTGTAGAAATGTAGCATTGCATCAGTGTCTCAGCAATGGATGCTCTGCAGTGAATGGGTGCCGTCAGAATGAGAGTCCAAACAGCTGATAAAAACATCACAATAATCCACAAGTAATCCACAGCACTCCAGTCCAGCAGTTAACATCTGGAGAAGACAAAAGCTGAAACAAATCCAGCATTAAGACATTATTTTACTTCAAACCAAGTCCATAATAATAACGCTTCCTTCAGTGAAAGGGGTCTGGTGTGAATCAGGGGAGAAATCAAGCACCACTTAAGACAAAACAGTCCAAAAGAGCTCTAAACAAATATGTGAGTGGATTTTGATGTGAGAGACAACAGGAGATGGACTTTTACACTGAAGGAAGTTATGAGTTATGGACTCATAGCTAAAAGCAATGATTTAAAGTTAAAACATCCTAATGATGGATTTGTTTTGTTTTTTTACAAACACGCAGCTTTTGTCTTCTCCAGATGTTAACTGATGGACTGGAGTGGTGAGGATTACTTGTGGATTACTGTGGTTTAATTTTGTTGATTTGAATGGTTAATTTCTTAAATATGTATATGTGGCAAAACTGAAAAAACAAACAAACAAACAAACAAACAAACAAAAAAAAAAACATTGTGTTGAGGCAATGATCAACCCAAAACATAGGACTCCAGTTAAATCTCAACTGTTAAAGCTCAGATGAAATAATAAGAACTCCTCTTGAGAAGTCACACTTACAGTGAGATTATACATAGTTTACATACTTTATATTTGTGAGCAAAAGATTACAAACTTTGTGCTTAATTAAGACATGAATATAGTGAATGATAGAGTTCAAAAGTTTAAAGCAGCTGTTGTCTGTTATATTTTAAAATTCATATGATGCGCAGCTGAATTTTCAGCATCATTACTCCAGTCTTCAGTTTCACATGATCTTCAGAAATCATTCTAATATGCTGATTTACTGCTCAAGAAACATTTCTGATTATTATCAATGTTGAAAACAGTTGTGCTGCCTCATATTTCTGTGGAAACCGTGATGCATTTTATTTTTCAGGATTCACAGATGAGTAGAAAGTTCAAAAGAACAGCATTTATTTGAAAATAGAACATTTTTTGTAACATAAATGTCTTTACTGTCACTTTTGATTATTTTACTGCATCCTTGCTGAACAGAAGTGTAAGAGGCGCAGGTGAACTCAGCACCTGTTGTGTGTGTGTGTTTCTCTCTCTCTCTCAGATCTGATGGAGTCGGTTCTCAGGTGTATGCAGGCGTGTCGGCGGCTGCTGGTGGTGTTGAGCTCGGATTGTTTGTGTGAGAAGAGTCTCGGTCTGCTGGAGTGTCGTCTATGTTTGTACCTGCATCACGCGGCGCGTGTTCCTGTCATCACCGTGAGACGACGCGCGTTTAGTGCCCCCTGTGGTGACATCGCGCAACTGCGCAACAACTCCATCTCCATCCGCTGGCACGACGCGCGATCCGAGCGAACCAACTCGCGCTTCTGGAAGCTTCTGCGGCTTGCGCTGCCGCTGCGACCGCTCGCGCTCGGGAAAAGACTAATCGATAGCACTTCCTCCCATTCGGACCTAGCGTCTGTGGCGATGCGTTACACACATGCGCAGACCGTCTCGCTCAGTCGGCGTAGCAAAGGGACGCGGGGCGGAGTGAGACACCAGGGCGTACGTGACAGAAGTGGGCGGGGCTGTGAACAAAAGGGGCGGGGCTGCGCAATCTGCGTGAGTTTTCAGGAAAGTCGTCGAATTTGGGGCGGAGTTATCGCTACTCAGTGGAACACACACCTGCATCAGCCTGTAGCCAATGGGACGATACCTCAGACCACACACAACTCCAACACTGAACCCGTAAACGACCCCGGCAACGACCTCTGCCCTTGCGAACCAATCAACAACCACCAGACAAATGAGCTACAAACCACTCACTGTTGAGTGTTGACTCACACTGCTGGACAACAAACCAGAGAATATTATTAACGAAATGTGTAAATCACAATATCTTTCAGGTAACATGTAAACACTGACCATGAATTCAATAAACTAAATAAAATCAGGCTGACCTTTGACCTGAGACTGAGATTTATTTTCACTAGCATGCTGCATACTGCACAGTACAGTACATATACTGTCTACTGCATGCTTTTTAAAAAATAGTATGCCATGCAGTCTGCAACTATAATGATTCGAACTGTAGTATTCTGCATTGCATTATGGTATTTCATGCACTGAGCTCTGGTTGTCTATATTGCACTTACTATACTTCTGTAAACATTTTGCATACTCTATACATAATGTATACTATGTATACTAACAATAAGGGATGATATGCTGTTCTGAATATACAAGTGGCAAATGTTTCAGTTCATTTACAAATTATCTAGGCGTAGAATAACATTATTATCAGATGAATATGATTGAATATAAAAATGAATACAGATAATGATTTAAATGTTTTAACTTTTGGCAGTCTGAACAATTCATATTTAATTATTCAATATATTTAAATATACTGAATGTTTCAAAAATCTTTACAACAGCTCACATCTTATATTGCATAAGAACAATTATCTAAGCCCAAAATAGCATTTTAAGAAATACTTTGAATGTTAAAAGATTAAAGATTTGCATGTGCAATCAATCAATCAATCAATCAATAATTAATTAATCTCATCATTTTGAATTTTGGTGGCATTTTACAACAAGCCCTGGCTAATTTCTAACCTGCTCAATTTATAATAAAATATAATACAATATATAATTTAATATAAAATATAATCAAATATTCAAAATATGTGCAGCTTTAAAAACAACAACAACAACAACAAAAAAACAAAAACATGTTGACAGTCCAAAACAAAGATGTTAAAAATATATTGTGTATTTGAAAATCTTATAAAATATTACTCAGTTCAAGTTCTTGCATTGTACCATACAGTATTCCACATAGTTGTGGAATGTCACACTGCTCAGGCTCCACCGATGTAAAAAATATTTATGATATGAGAAATGGTGAGCACAAAAGTGCCTCCGTAGATGACGTTATAAGGCACTGCAAGTGGTTGCCAGGGCATTTTTCCCCCCACATCAGTGTTCTCATTTACTTCAGAAGAGATAGAGAAAAAAAAGCTATGTATAGGTCTAAGTCACATTTTATTAGGCTACATTCAGAAAAATAACCCACATGAAGCGTAATGTTATAATGTACCAATAACCTATTTATAAGCAATATACTTTAGTTCAGCTTAGTTAAAATTATTCAACAGTTTCGAACAGTTCAGAAACCTACTTTATTAAAGTTCATTTTCAGCAGTGTTTGTGTTCATGTTCGATCTGAGGTTACTCAGGAGCACTTTATCTCTCGCCCATCTGTTACATGTGTGTGTTTCATTTAATCTCTTGCTCACTGCTGGGAGGAAAACCACAAACCTAAGTAAGTGCTCTCTTATTTCATCCTCTACTTTACAAACACATTTCTTCATTTCATTACTCTTGTTCCACACACACTAGACTTTGCTGGATCTGACCGATGGTTTATGAGGGCTTCTGTTTAGTCTGACTCTTGACTGTGTGCTGTGAAGTGTGTCTGGTTTCATCTCTCACACACATATGCTGGATAAAGAGTAGTTAAGCTGCACTGCGTTTCTCTTTATTTCTCTTCTTTTTTGTCAGCGCTGTGTCTGTGATCAGCCCACAGAAGCTTTTATTTACTTTGATCAGCTCCAGTTTAATGTGGATCATTTATGAGGCTTTCTTGAGCCATTCAGAGGTGGACTTGCTGGTGTGTTTGGATCATTGTCCTGCTGCATAACCCAAGTGTGTTTGAGCTTGAGGTCAGAAAACTGACGGCCGGACATTCTCCTTCAGGATTTTCTGATAAGAGAGCAGAATTCGTGCTTCCATCAATAATGGCAAGTTCAACTGTTGTCTCATCAGTCCACAGAATATTTGCCCAAAAGTCTTGGGATATTTTTTGGCAAATGTGAGACAAGGCTTTGTGTTCTTTTTGGTCAGCAGTGGCTTTTGCCTTGAAACTCTCCCATGGATGCTGTTTCTGCCCCGTCTGTTTCTTATTGTTGAATCATGAGCACTGAGCTAAATTGAGGCGAGTGAGGCCTGCAGGTCTTTAGATGTTGTTCTGGGTTCTTTTATGAGCTCCTGGATGAGTCGTTGTTGTGCTCTTGGAGTAATTTTGGTAGACCGGACACTCCTGGGAAGATTCACAACTGTTCCAAGTTTTCTCTATTTGTGGATAATGTCTCTGACCGTGGTTCGCTGGAGTCCCAAAGCATTAGAAATGGCTTTATAACTGTTTCCATACTGATACATGTCAACTATTTTGTTTCTCATCTGTTCTTGAATCTCTTTAGATCACAGCATGATGTGTTGCTCTTTAAGCATGCTTCACTTTGTCAGACAGCTTCTGTTTAAGGGATTTCTTGATTAAACAGGTCTGGCAGTAATCAGGTCTGCGTGTGGCTAGTGAAATTTAACTCTGCTTTCTAAAATAATGTGGTTAATCACAGTTCTTTCATGATTTACCAGGAGTGGGCAATTAATTTTTCACGTAGGGCCAGGTAGGTTTGGACAGCTTTTTTGCCTTAACAAATGAAATCATCATTTAAAGATTGCATTTTGTGTTTACTTGCATAACCTTTGTGTAATATTTCAATTAGTTTGATGATCTGAATTTTTTAAGTGTGACAAATATGCAAAAAAAGAAAAAACAAACAGCAGTTTAGTTTATTTTGGTTTAATGCAATCTCCAGTGAAACAACCCAATTATTTTAGTTGATTTTCTTTGTTTACAGCACAACAGGACAATCAGTTTTCTTTCTTTCATTCTGTTCTGTTTGTCTCTTTAGCTGTCTAGTAGTCCGACAAGAGCATGTTGTGTGGGATTCGTTGATATGAAGCGGATGGCATCACTTTTCACCCTTTCTCTCTGTGTAGGCGTGTATTTCCTGTTTCAAGAGTCTATTCTTAGTGCTGAGACAGAGAGGAGGACATGAAGCCAGTCTGCTCTCTGTAAGTGTTTCTGCCGTTCACACATCCACCAGCATGAGTTTACAACTGCGCTGCTTATACACTCACAGGTACTGATACAGCTCTCTCTCTCTCTCTCTGTACTATAAGAAATGTATTATTAGGCCTGAGATTATTCATGTCAGTGAATAAATTTATAGATATGCACTAATTATATCTCTAAACAGTGTTAGAATTTTTGTTAGGCGTGTTAGAGGTTTTGGGTTCTTATCTGCCCTTGCATAATTTTTTATGTTAAAAGATGTTCATTAGTTATTGTATATCAAGAGCCGGGACACATTTGTGTGTATTTTGTTTTTGTGATTTAACCAGAATGAATAACTTTAATATTATATTAGCAACTACTATTTCTGTATAGCCTATACTACACAGACCTAACTGAAAAAAAACTATTTCATTTGTATTTTTGATTAATATACTTATCCTTTTGATTGTAATTAATCATTAGACTATTTACTAATTCTGGTGGCATACAGAGCTGAAATTATGAAAACTTTGTCAGTGTGCAAATATGTGACCCTGGACCACCAAACCAGTCTTACGTCGATGGGGTATATTTGTAGCAATAGCCAAAAATACATTGTATAGGTCAAAATGACTGATTTTTCTTTTATGCCAAAAATCATTAGGATATTACAGTAAGTAAAGATCATTTCCTACTGTACATATATTAAAACTTAATTTTCGATTAGTAATATGCATTGCTAATGACTTCATTTGGACAACTTTAAAGGTGATTTTCTCAATATTTATATATTTTTAGCACCCTCAGATTCCAGATTTTCAAATAGTTGTATCTCAGACAAATATTGTCCTCCTAACAAACCACACATCAATGGAAAGCTTATTTATTTAAAGTGACACTTAAGACTGGTTTTGTGGTCTAGGGTCACATATATATATGGACCTAACTGTGTGTCACAATACATAAATCAAGCCAGCCATAAATTCTGTCACATGACTAAGTTTATTTAAGTGTGAGATGATGTGAAATCGAAAATGAAAATAGCAAGATGCAAAAGAGGTTTGCTTTTGTTACATTTTGGATTCCAAAAAAGAACATTTCAGAGAGCAGTTCTTTTGTCTTAGTGTGAAGAACATTCCAAAAAACCTTTTTCCACTCTGAAGAAACTTGAAAAAGACGTTTCATAAAATAACTGATGCAATAAAGAAAGTTTTTTAAGAGTGAAAATCAGTAATCAACAGCGAGTACACGTCTTTGATTAAGGCCTGATGCTGCAGTTATTTTTATTTAAGCATTATGAAGTGAGTCATGAGAATTCTTTTTTTTTGAGGAATATGCAAATTCACAATTGTGAGTGTTCATGTTTGTGTCTCTAATCGTTTCTCTTGCTTGTGTGTGTTTTTAGCTTGGCCTTGGTCGTGACCTTGCTGCTGTTTACAGCTACATCTGGTAAGAATGACATTTTGAAGAATTTCACATTTTCAGTTAGTTAGTGTTTAATGGTAATTTCTCTGAAAATTCAGGCAACCAGCAACCTTTGTAAACAGCTACGAGTGATTTGAACAGAACTAGTGATGATAACATATATATAGTTTTAGGGCTAATGCTAGCAAACACAATGCAGCCTTTTCATGAACCAGAAGATAACATTTTATATAAGTAAATAAGTTGTTATAAGTTGTTATAAGTAATAATAATGTGTCTGAATATAAATAACATGCCTCCACCCTCACAACTGGGCCAGCCTCTCTACCCAGCACTTCAGTAGCTGAGTGGGCTTCCATTGTAAGGTTCTCAGACCTTATTGAAGTACCTACAAGAGAGAGAGAAAGAAGAGGATGATGATGAGGCCACCCAGCTACCACCTAACAAGCCAGGAACACTTCAACTTTGTCCAGGCCAGAGCAGACAAAAAGAAACCAAAAACAAACAAATTGTGTAAGCCTGCTGGTGTCCGCCCCCAAAAAGCTTCCGTTCCTCCCCTGCAAACAGTTTAGGGAAGTGACCCCTGTACTGGTTGCAAGGGGGTCTATGGGGATGCAAGCGACCCAAAGGCCAATGAGGAATGGGTGGCTTGCTGCCACTGCCAACGGTGGTATCATGAGTCCTGCGGAGAGCTCAACGGACTTATGGATGACAATGACTTCATCTGTCTTGGATGTGTTCACTGAAGTTGTTGAAAGGTGGTAAAAGGATGTAGGGTTAATGAAAGTTCCATTCATTGAATGTAGAGTGAAGTTTACAAAGTTACAATTTTTGCATTAGTTCCAGAAATGCATTTTTTAAAAATCCTTCCAAGTATTAATTAATTGAAGGTCTCCTTTGTTATTTTGCGCTTCATAATGCGCCACAGATTTTCAATGCATGTATTCTGGTTTTATTTACGTTTTACACAACGTCCCAGCTTCATTGGAATTGGAGTTTATATTTCTCATGTTCATTTTAACCATAAAATAGTGTCCCACTTTCCCTAACAAAGTGTTCCACTCAACCTGATTGCTTTCAGTTTGCTGAAGAGGGTGTCAGATGGTGTTTAAAGATGAACAGTTTGTTAATAAATACATAAATTGGGAAAATTTCACCATAGTGGCCTTCATTACAATCTATTTAAACAAAAAACATACAATATTAATACATTCTAACTGATTTAGGTTGTTTAAAATGCAATTTACCAAAAAGTGTCCCACTTTACCTGACTTCATCCTAACTGTATATACATACAGTTAGGTCCATATATATATTCAAGATATATATATATATTCAAGATTGTTATTCGTCACATACACAATTATATAGAGCAGATCATGAGCTATATTTGGACACTGACACAGTTTTCATATTTTCAGCTCTGTATGCCACCAGAACAGAATTAAAAATAAAACAATCAATATGAAAGTGAAATGCAGACTTTGAGGTTTAATTCAAGGCGTTGAACAAAAATATAACATAAAATGCTTTTTTGATTCACAGTCCCTGCATTTTCAGGAGCTCAAATGTAATTGGACAAATAAATATAATCATTAATAAAACACTGAAATTTAATATTTTGTTGAGAATCCTTTGGAGGCAATGACTGCCTCAAGTCTGGAACTCATGGACATGACAAAAGACTGGGTTTCTCCTTTGTGATGCTTTGCCAGGCTTTTACTGTTTGTTTGTGGCTCTTTCTGCCTTAAGTTTTGTCTTCAGCGAGTGAAATGCTGCTCAATTGTGTTGAGATCAGGAGATTGACTCGGCCATTGAGAATATTCCACTTTTTTTACCTTCAAAAACTCCTGGGTTGCTTTTGCTGTATGTTTTGGGTTATCGTCCATTTGTGCTATGAAGCGCTGCCCAATCAGCTTTGCTGCATTTGACTGAATCTGGGCAGAGAGTATATCCCTACACACTTCAGAATTCATCCGGCTGCTTCTGTCCTCTGTCACGTCATCAATAAACAATAGGTAACCCAGTGCCACTGGAAGCCATGCATGCTCATGTTTCACAGATGATGTTGTATGCTTTGGACCATGAGTTGTTCAAAACCTACTCCATATGTTTTTCTTCCCGTCATTCTGGTACAGGTTGATCTTAACTTCAGCCGTCCAAAGAATGCTTATACTTGTATTTTATATATATATATATATATATATATATATATATATATATATATATATATATAGTTTTTTTCCCACATCAATATGTACTCCATATACCATACTGACAGAGCAAAAACCCAATTGTCACAACTTCTTAAATTTGTTTAAAAGAAAAAAACTGAAATAAGTACATTGCATTGCATTACAAGTAGTTTTTTTTTTTTTTTTTTTTTTTTTTGTGACAAGCTTTGCTCATCATCATTTGGCAATTATCTACCATTCTTCTCTTCACCTCTCAAGCTCTGTCAGGTTGGATGGGGGCTGACAGACATTTTCAGGTTTCTCCAGAAACATTTGACTGGGTTCAAGCTCAGGCTGTGTCTGGGCCACTCAAGGACATTCACAGAGTTGTCTATAAGCCACTCTTGCTGTGAGTTTAGGGTCAGTGTCCTATTGGAAGGTGAACCTTCTGCCCAGTCTGAGCTTCTGAATGCTCTGGACTGGGTTTTCATATCTCAGTATTTTGGTGCATTGAGTGTTTCTTCTACTCTGAAGAGTCCCTCAGTCCCTGCTGCTGAAAAACAGCCCACAGCATGAGGCTCCAGCACACTTTACTATTAAGATGCTACTCTGCAGGTAATGAGCAGAGCTGGTTTCCTTCAAACATGATGCTTAGAATTAAGGTTTATCAGAGAGAATATTGTTTCTCAGAGTCTGAGGGTTCTTAAGGTGCTTTTTTGCAAATTCCAAGAGTGTTTTCATGTGTCTTTACTGAGGAGAGGATTGAGTCTTGCCACACCGCCATAAAGCTCAGATCAGTATATATATATGCTATTCTGTGTATACTAACTTTTGCAGAGATTTTTCAGCAACGGTTGAATTACAGGTCTTATAGAGTTTGACTGTTTTGCTTGGAAATGATAAATCTTGTGTCTGTGTAATTATCCAAACAGCAGCATAATGCTATTCACACCAGAGTTCAAAAAGAATAACACTAATTTGTTTTTATATACAATTTCCACATTACATGCTTCTAAAATTTTTCTGTTGTTGTGTGTTTGTGTAGGTGATGGCGATGCAGTGGAGAACATCACAGCTGTTTTGGGTCACAGCGTTACATTCAGATGTCCTTCAAACCACAGCACTCCTGTAGAAGGCTTGTACATACAGAGATTTAAAAATGATAAAGAAGTGTTCATCAACGGGTTTTATAGAGGCCGACCGATTCCAGTGTTGCCTGAGTACCAGAACAGAACCAAAGTGAATGAAACGGAGCTCAGCATGGAGATGAGAAACATCTCCATCTCTGATGAAGGATTGTATAAATGTCTTGTTTTCATCAACAACAAACCTGAAATCTCAGAGATTCTCCTCAAAGTCACAGGTATGACAACAGGGTTGAGTTAAATGCAGAATTGAAGAATCGGCTCATATTCAGTTTATGAGAGTGAATTTAAATCAAATCAACCAGACAGGAATTGAATTAGAATTTGAATCTGCATGACAGAAAGAGGAATTCAATAAAGTGCAATTAAAAGAAATTGAACCTGATAACAGAAATTTTCAAAACGAAAATACAAAAATAATTACATATTAATGTTGGCTGATTATGCCTGTTTATTACGGTCAAAACAATTAATAGCCATCAGTACAATACAATTTTTTATTTATTTATTTATTTGCAACACAATATCCACCACCCTGTTTCCATATATATATATATATATATATATATAGGACAAAATTGTTTAATTTTATTAAGGAAATTAGAGCATTCTGGCAAATTAGTATAGGCCTATTATTTCTGTAATTACTCAATATGTTATGCATGAGAATAAATTGAAATGCATTATTAAAAATGACACTTTTCTTTTACTTCTTGAATTCTGATGCACCCCTAGGTACTTAAATTCAAATGCAATTCAGATTTTGAACCATTCTCATTTCATAATGTTTATAAACTCTTAAAGTGTATTTATGTGTGTGTGTGTGTGTGTGATGAAGGCATTCTGTGAAATATTATTTGAATATGCATATATAGCCTATTTTTGTGTGTGTGTGTGTGTTTGTGTGTGTGTGTGTGTGTGCGCGGGGTCCACAGGGGTCTGCAGGGGCGCGCATGCTTGTTCGCATTGGAGACTCACAGACTGTGTGGACAGTCAGTCATCTAGATCGGATTTCAACAAATTTGGATTTGAGCTGACAGCCTTAACGAGGCTTAAGAATTCTGGGATGCTTGTAATGATGTGGGTTTTGAGGAAGTGAAACATTGAGGGTTTTTCATTTTAATGTCATTTATTCCACTGCTCTCTCCTTTTTTTCAGCCGAGTACAGCGTTCCCACAATCACGACAAACTGCAGTGAACTTGATCATGAACGTGACAATGGCAGCGCGGGGCTGCTCGGCGGTGGGCGGATACCCACAAAGCTTCATCAGATGGGCCGGGCTTAATCCAAGCCTGACGAGCATAGTTTACAACGAGAGTTCAGCAGATAACGAGTCCAAAACTTGGACCGTCAACCAAACCATTGTGTACAACTGCGACCAGCCCACTAATATCAGCTGTGCCATAGGGGGCGCTGTTTCAGACACTATCACCATATGTGAGTGTGTTGTTGGATGTTACTCCATAACTGACTCAGATGTTGTTTTGCATACAATGATGATTTATACTGGCCACATCTCCAAAAAGTATAAAAAAAAGTAGTCTTTATGCCAGTGATTCTCAACCGTTTTTGGGCCAGCGCCCCCTACCTGTCATCCAGGTCCCTTACCGCCTCTCATCACATCTAATTGTCTTCACTGAATATTAAAGTTGATTATAATTTTTTGTTTATAATGAGTACTTTTAGCCTATATTTACAATATTTGAAGTACAGTGAAGTATTTGAAGTAGAAAGATGGGAAACGTGTGCTCCTCATTGCCAAAATAGATTAATTTTAGTAGCCAGTGTATGCCTTATGATGTTGATGTGTTCCCTGTCTTACATTGTACACATGCAATAAAAATGCAAAATGTGCCATAAAAAATGACATTTTAAATAATTTAAAATAATTCACAATTCTATTTTCCATTTCATATTTCAGTCTTTCTGATCATCGAAACATGGAAACACCTCGACACATTTTTTTGAGCAGCATAACATTCAGTAATGTTTCTTGAGCAGCAATCAGCATGATTTCTGAAGGATCATGTGACACTGAAAGCTGGAGTAGCTAATGAAGCTTTAGCATGACAGGAAAAATACATTTTAAAATAGTGTATTTACTGTTTTTACTGTATTTTGAACAAATAAATGCAGCCTTGTTGAACAGAAGAGATTTCTTTCAAAACTATTTAAAAATCTTACTGAATCCATTGTGAATAGAAGTGTATATTATTTTATTTATAATATATATTTTAAAAACAGGTATATAACAGCCTACATTAATCCATATATAAATAAAGAAACATGACAATGAAGCTCTTATTTACATCATGTCTACACTTTGTTACAAATGTGAACGGTGTATAAAAATTTCTAATGTCGTTATATTTTTCTTATTTTTCATATTTAGTGATACAGTAAATTCCACATTATATGGGTTATTCCACAATTATATTCATGTTACTGTCTTTTGTTACTAATATAGTCAAGTATTAGTCATTTATTCTCTTTATTATTATTAATTCTATTTATACTCATATTCCATTGACGTAGTATTTTCCTCTTGATTTGACATATAAACTTGTTATGATTAAAAGATGTTTTGACAGGATGTTGATAACTTACTCTCTAAAAAAAATATTTCAAATGCTAAATTTGTATTTTCGTTTCCTGTGATACTAGATGTTCCTTCCAAGAGTGGGTATTTGCAAGATGATATTTGAAGATTGCTTGTCTGATGTAAAACCACAACCCATGTCTCTATTTTTATCTAAATTCTACCGACTGCATTTCACAGGTCATGTCAGCGCGCTCTCCTGTACTGTATTCAGCTTAGGTAGGTCACGGTACGTACATCTCGGTTTGTGCATGAGGCCTTAAGTGTTTTTATCTTTGTTTTAATTAACTATAATTCCCCTGGATGATGTACAATTCCTTTTGATGTAATAAAATAATAAAAAGCTAATTAATAATTAAATAAAAAAATGATATATTAAAATTAAAATAATAATCAAAATAAAAGTAATAACTATATAATATATGTATAATATTCTAAAAATATGTAATGAAAATATTATTTGTTTACCTGCATGTTATGTGATCATTAAAGGACATCAGAGAACTACGAAAATGCAAATCTAAATATTAATTTACAATCTCAGGGAGACTTCAAAAGGGTTTGGCTGATATCATTAACTTAAACTAAAACCAAAAATTAAAAAGTTGACTCAAGTTAACGGAAAATAGTGTTACACCCCTTTGGACGTTGTGTTGTGTTTTTCTTCCTTCATGGTTCATTGACCCTGTTTCTGTCTCTCATTCATTAATCAGTTCCTTGTGCCCATATTTGGTTATGTTCCTGTTCCTGTTTCTGTTCTTGTATGTCATTATTAGTTAATCTCCTCACCTGCCTGTCCCTCATCAAGCTCCCCTTTCAGTCAGTTCTGTGCATTCTGTTGTTGTTCCGGTGTTAAAGTTGAGTTGTGTGTGTGTGACCTGCCTACCTTCTGTGGATTCCTTCTGTGTGGATTATATGAAAGATTATTTGCGTTCATCTTCGTCGTGCGTTTATCACATAGTACCATGACAGTTGTAGTATGTTAGTATGTTATTGTTACTAAAAAGTCTGGCAATTCCCTGATAGACGTTTATATATGTATAAATATGTTATATAGTGTATATATATGTTTATAGGTGTTTATATAATAATAATAATAATAATAACTCACTTTATGGCTTATCTACTTTCAAACACAAAATTATCTTTATCTAAATGTATCTTCTCTAAATGTACTCCAATTGTTTTTCTCATTGTTTTTCTGTGTTTTATACATATTGCACCATGAAAATGCAGTTAAAACACTGTCAAAATAATGTCCTTTTCAAGGTAAGTTAGTTTATTCAAAGACATGTTGGGAACAAATGCGGACAGCTATTTGCAGTCATACAAGTACAGCTCCAAACTTACTAGATATTAAAAAAAAAAAAAAAAAAAAAAAAAAACTACTTGCAGAACTCATATTTTAATATGTTTCTAGTGGATAAGTTATTTTTTAATTCTATCAGCCTGATTGCTTCTGTGACAGATGAGTGTTATTTTAGTATCATTGAGGTATTATTGTAGTTTTTATTAATTATGTGTATATGTTTTTCATTTTAATTTTGAAGTTTTAGTAATTTTGTTTTTTTATGTCACTTTTATTAGTTATTGTTTTTTGTCTATATATTGTCTATTTACTGTTATGTATTTATGTATTTATTTGCATGTCACATGACCATTAACCAACATAAGAAAACTGTGAAAATCTGAAGGGGATGTTACATTCCTGAAATATTAACTTTTGGGAAAAGTTTGGGAATACCTGCTCTACGCAAGTACGTGAACACAGACGCTAATTTGCATACAATGCAAGCATGTGTCAGTGTTATTTTCGTTAACTAAAACTATTATTCTTTTTTTTTACTATTAAATTTTTTCAAAACTGAAAATATAAAAATAAATCAAAATAAAATAAAATGCCCAAAAAAACTAAAATAAAACTGAAAAATAAATTAAATGCAAACGATATAGAAAAAAAATAAAAATAAATGACAAAAGCACATAACAAAAAATGACAAATAAATTTAACTGACATTTAAAAAACTGAAAATATAAAAATAAAAATGAATTCTAAATATTATATGATACGTGATACTTTATGGTACTGTAAGGATATTGTATATAATGATACTACAGCATGAAGTGTTGATCAGATACTGTCATGCAGAACTAGTTCTGAAAATGTTTGATGACGTACTTGTGTATGACTTGTGTGGTGTGTTTCTGTGTGTGTGTGTATTAATGTTTATCTGTGTGTAGCTATAACAGACGATACGCTGAGGTTTGGCTCAAGCTGGCTCTGCATTTTTCACAAAAATGGTTTTGGGTGGTACTGGGAATTCCCCAATTTTTATTTTTTTTTTTGTTTGTTTTGTTTTTTGTTGTTGTCATCCAAACTCCTTTCAGCTAAAATATTCACGTGAAGTCCCTCTGAGTTTTTAAGTTAATTTTTCAATAATTTACAAATATATTGCATGCTCGCCTTTCTCTGATGTCAGTTAATGATCACATAACATGCAGGTAAAAACATTAAAATAGACAATATTTTATTTCATTTTGATGGATTTTATTTAAAATTTATTTATTTTAATACTATGATTATGATTTATTAGCTTCTTATAGACTTCTTATAGACTCTCACTTAAACCCTTTGCAGTTCCCTCAAGAACCAACAGGGGGTGTGAAACCCTGTTCTAGTGGGTTTGGATTGTAGTGCACTTATCTAGTATCCTAGATTACAAACACCACTTCTGTCGGTGTCTGACTCCTGAAATAGTGAACTATAGCAGGACACTGAGGCTTTCTCCATAGACTTACATTAGAAAATACTTGCATTAGAAAATCGTTGCTGATGAAGGCTCAGTCAGATCAGATCAGAGTGTGTGAAGTGAGCATCAGCCACAAGAGGGCAGAATCCTGCTTTAAATAATGCAATTCATAATAATTCATTTTATTCTCAGTATGTTTCAGTGGTTGTCATTCATCACTGAGTTCATCTTATATGACCATGTCATGTCCAGTGTGTTCTGTGATCACATTTTTACTGTTTTAATAAATAATAGTTTATTTTTACATTTACATCAGTTTCATTGGTTTATTTCATTAATCATGTCCAGATGATTTCACACTGAATCTGATCATTCCATGACAGCAACTGACGTCCGTGTTCATTATTTACACTCATGATCACGGATGATGAAATGTTTGCATAAGTGTTTCCCTTCAGTCATCAGTGAATGGAGGAAGTGAAAAAACCTCAACCAATCACATGCCGTCTTGCCCCAGTGAATCTGGTGTGTGTTTCTCAAAGTCTGGAGAAGCCAGAACAGCTCAGTTCTGATTCTCTAGAAAGAAAAACCACACAAGCGTCAAAATATACTGAAACCGTGAACGCACACGTTTCTAGACGCTTTCCTTTTGTCAATAATTTTTCCATTGGCAATTCAGAAAGTTCAAAAGGCATTCATATATCTACCACAATGCTGCTTGCCATTACTTTAAAGGAATAGTTCACCCAAAACTGATTATTTGCTGAAAATCAGCCTGTAGACCTGAAACTGAGATTTATTTTTCACTGGCATACTGCATACTTCACAGTACAATATATACTGTATGCTGTTTTAAAAATAGTGTGCAATGCAGTCTGCAACTAATGTTTCAAACTGTAGCATGCTGTCCATGCACTGAGCTCTGGTTGTCTATATTGCACATATTATATGTCAGCAAATATTTTGCATACTTTATACATACTGTATACTACGTATACTATCAAAAAGGGATGATATGCTATTCTTAACAGAAAAGTGCCAAATACTTCAATTCATTTATATCTAATGAGTTAGAATAATTATCTAGGCTTAGAATAACATTTTAAGACATCAGACATGGCATAAATAAATAAATAAATAAATAAATAAAGCCTCACAAAATTCCTAAGTAATTGAAAGAATAATTATATTCTATGCTAAAATGCTTTTACATTACCTAAATATGTTGCATGTTTAATACGACAAGTTGTAAAACTTAATATAAAAATAAATGCATCCACTTAAAAAAAAAAAAAAATGAAGTGTTTTAACTTCTGTCAATCTCAACAATTAATATGTAATTATTCATTATATTCAAATGTATTGCATGTTTAAAATATCTTTACAGCAGTTCGTAGCTTCCTGCATATTGAATTAGAACAATTATCTAAGCCTAAAATAGCATTTTAAGAAATACTTGAAATGTTAAAAGAATACAGATTTGTAATAAGTAAATAAATAAATATTCTCCTAATTTTGAATTTTGGTGGCATTTGACCCAAGCCCTGGCTAATTTCTCACGCTGCTCAATATATAATATAATATAATATAATATAATATAATATAATATAATATAATATAATATAATATAATATAATTTAATATAATATAATTTAATATAATATAATATAATATAATATAATATAATATAATATAATATAATTTAATATAATATAATATAATATAATATAATATAATATAATATAATATAATCAAAAATTGACAGTTTGTCAGTCCAAAACACAGATGTTAAAAATATATTTGAACGTATTGTATTGAAGATTTTGCATTGTGTCTTTAGTTAATTTAGTAAAAAGTGTTTGCTGTGCACAGTATGCATTGAAGAACTAGTACCTGTAGTATGTTAGTATGCCATCTCTAACGAAGCCTGAGCTCTATCTCACTAGAGGGCAGACTCTTCCCAGAATTCCTGCCTGTGTAAATGTGGCGTGCTTTGGTTTCATGGCCATTCAGTACAGTACTGCATTTACAACAGTCATCCGCAGACACGGGTGTGCGTTGTGGTTGTTATTTAACAGTTCTCAGGAAAGCCAACCTGCCTGATGTCATGTTTATTGAGTATCAGGAAGTAAAACTTATTAAAAAACACACCAACAAACACAGGCACATCGCAAGCTCATTTTCATCTTTACTTATCTTTACATATCAGGGTGTGCCGGCCGTCGGTAACTCTTAAAAATCCCTCTTTTGAGTCCTTTTTACTTCCTTTTTCTATATTAAGACTTATCACTGAGAGATCTAAAGGAGTTCAGGAAGAATTTCCCTAAAATATTCATGAGATGAGAAATGGTGAGCACACACACACACACACACACACACACACACATCAACTACAACTGATGTCATCCTGTGTTTGTGTGTATGTGTGTGTGTGT
Source organism: Cyprinus carpio (assembly GCF_018340385.1). Lineage (NCBI taxonomy): Eukaryota > Metazoa > Chordata > Actinopteri > Cypriniformes > Cyprinidae > Cyprinus > Cyprinus carpio. Next base: position 26,993,481 of record NC_056611.1, read on the forward strand.
GAGAGATAGTGAGTACTATCACTCCATCACAGAGTCATAAACCCTGATAAAAATACTGACAGATAACAAGAACCATGCTGTAGGATTGAGGGAAGCAGGAAAGGAGGGTTATGGAATAAGGCGGAGTGAGAATAGAAAGTGAGCGACTAAGAAAAGGAAAAGGAGAGCTGAGAAGAAGTGAATTGGAAATGCCCTAAAATTCCTGTGTTCCAGTAAAGTGTGTCGTCCTGCTGCTGGTGACTAATCATGTGACCAGGTAGGGAGCCTCTGCCTCCTGTCATGTTTTTGGTAACATGACTTTGACTTCCTGAGCAACCTGTGATGTTTACTAAGGAAGGTGTCTCTATTATCATGGATCTAATTGCTTCAGAATGTAAAATGGCTATAACTAACATAAGTGATATAGTGAGTGGAAAATCTCAGAAACTTGAGGGTGGAGCGTTTTCATTTTAGATATAAAGAAACCACCTAACAATCAATGGAATTCCTCAGCATGCTCGTAATAATGACCTGGCAACCACTCGAAATAATTTAGCAAATATATCGCAATGCCTTAGCAACCACTTTCACCCAGAACATCTTAGTATCCACATAAAACCACTCAAGACTCCCTCATTCAGAACACCTTAGCAACCATTTAGAACATCGCAGATAGGAAAACACCCCAGAAACTGCATAGCAACACCCTGACAACCCGCAAAACTCCCTAGCAACCACTCAGAACACCCACTGACTGCATAGCAACGCCCTGAAAACCACCCAGAACACTCTAGCTACCATTCAGAACACCTTAGCAACCATTTAGAACACCCCAGATATGAGAACACCTCAGCAACTGCATAGCAACACCCTGACAACTCCTAAAATTCCCTAGCTACTTTTTAGAGGAACTTAGCAACTGCATAGCAATGCCCTGACAACCCCCCAAAACTCCCTAGCGACCACTCAGAACACTATAGCAGCATCCTGACAACCACTTAGAAGACCCTAGTGACCACTCAAAAACACATTAGCTACTAAACTCCCCAACCACTATTAGAATAGCTTAGCAACTGCATAGCAACACCCTGACAACCCACCAAAACTCCCTAGTGACCACTCAGAACATTCTGTGACTTCATAGCAACGCCTTGACAACCACTTAGAAGACCCTAGTGACCACTCAAAAACACATTAGCTACTAAACTCCCCAACCACTATTAGAATAGCTCAGCAACTGCATAGCAACACCCTGACAACTCACCAAAACTCCCTAGCGACCACTCAGAACATTGGGTGACTTCATAGCAACGCCTTGGCAACCACTTCGAATACCCTAGCGACCACTCAAAAACACATTAGCTACTAAACTCCCTAACCACTATTAGAATATAATTGCAACACCCTGACAACCCACCAAAACTTCCTAGCGACCACTCAGAACATTCTGTGACTTCATAGCAACACCTTGACAACCACTTAGAAGACCCTAGCGACCACTCAAAAACACATTAGCTACTAAACTCCCCAACCACTATTAGAATAGCTCAGCAACTGCATAGCAACAACCTGACAACTCACCAAAACTCCCTAGCGACCACTCAGAACATTGGGTGACTTCATAGCAACACCTTGACAACCACTTAGAAGACCCTAGCGACCACTCAAAAACACATTAGCTACTAAACTCCCCAACCACTATTAGAATAGCTTAGCAACTGCATAGCAACACCCTGACAACTCACCAAAACTCCCTAGCGACCACTCAGAACATTGGGTGACTTCATAGCAACGCCTTGGCAACCACTTCGAATACCCTAGCGACCACTCAAAAACACATTAGCTACTAAACTCCCCAACCACTATTAGAATAGCTTAGCAACTGCATAGCAACACCCTGACAACTCACCAAAACTCCCTAGTGACCACTCAGAACATTGGGTGACTTCATAGCAACGCCTTGGCAACCACTTCGAATACCCTAGCGACCACTCAAAAACACATTAGCTGCTAAACACCCTAACCACAGTTAGATTACCTTAGCAACTGCATAGCAACACAATTACAAACCCCATAACTTATATTGACTATTATTATGGTACTCTTTGATTCGTTTATGACATTTTGGAGCTTCACAGATCCTAGTCACTGCTTTATGGAAAAGAGCAGTCTGGGCATTCTGCTGAACATGAGTCATGTGGGTTTGCAGTGACATGACAGTGAGTACAAAATGACAAACTAGTTATTTTTGGGCAAGTTATTTATTTAAATTGCTTGTGGAAAGATTATAAGGAGTGTGTATTAAGTAAATTAATTCCTTAGACAATATTACTGGACATTTAGAGATATTAAGAAAAGAAACAAATCAGGTAAGACATAGACAAATGTCCCCGACACAAACAGCAGCTTCAGACAGAGTTCAGGTTCCTCAGCAGAACATTGTGTGAATGCATTCACTAGATCTATTAACCAGGATTTCACATCGAGCTGTGATCGCATACCTCCACTCCCTGATGTCCCAACCACAATGACATTCTCAAATGCCTCTGGATATCGTAGAGCAGGAAGTAAAATCACACAACAACACATCCCGTAAGAGAAGGACGAACAGAAAGTCTGTGACTGTGAGACGGTCCCACATTAATTACTGTAATATCTCTTCTTCGCTTCTCCTAGTAGGCTGTAAAATAGAATGGAGATTTTGCCTGAAGTCTGAAGTTTTGAAATGATTCTACTGACATAAAGATCCCAGGAGTGTCACACGTGTCTTCTTTGGAGTTTGAAAAGAGGAACAATGTCTCAAACTGTGCTAACAACAGTGTAATAACACTTTAAAAAAAAATTCTCATTAAGTATTTTCTGTTGTTTTCCAGTACAAATATCCAAACATTCAAGATCAGTTTACTTGAGAATCAAGATAAAAACTGCTTAATGTAACGTAATGCTTAAAAAGGAAAAAACCTTCCAGTGGGGGTCAGAAAAACAAACTTAATTCAAAGGGAAAACAATCATTTTTATGACCTCATTGGAATATATTTTTTGTAATTTTTAAGCAAAAACTCACTTAATTTTTATACATATATTTTTCAGAAAATAAATCTTAAGATTGTATGTAATTTTGCTTCTCAAGTAAATTAATCTTGATTTAAGAATATTTAGATATTTGTGCTGGAAAACAACAACAACAACAACAACAACAACAACAAAAAAAAAAAACATTTGCACTGAAAATACATCTGAAATCAAAAGGTTCTCAATGTCAACTTAAACATTTCTGTTTAAATTCTCAGAAAATCAAATGATCTGAACTGCTCCATATTTGTAGGACTTTTTCACTGTAGTTCAAACTGTAGAGCATGACACTTGCAACGCCAAGGTCGGGGTTCGATTCTGAGGGAATGCAACGTAGTCACTTTGGACAAAAGTATCGGATGATTACATGAAAAAAATCTGGGTAAAATATTTAAACTTGCATCCAGTGTCAGACTGCGGTAGTTGTTTACCAGTTTCTCGGATAAGTGTTGTGTGGGTGGCTGCAGCCTGAAGTCATGCAATTCTTATGAAGTCAAGAGAAGATAATGAGATGGTCACTGTGATCACGGAACTGTTGTCATAATTCAGTCAGATGTGAAAACATACATAATGCTTTTCACAACTGTGAATGAGCTTACCATGAATCCGTCTCACCTGAATGCACACAAACACAAACATTTGTTTTACATTTCATGCAGGAACTTCCCAGTGGCGTTTATTGTTATTCAATTAACTAAACTGTAATGTAAAACAACATATAAACTGTCTTTCTTCAGGGGACCATAAGGTACGTCCCCACGCTGTCGACACCAAAACCTCTCTCACAAACATTAGGCAATGATAGAAAAGCAATATAAGCAAAGAAATTACTGAAAAATATCAGATATAAAAACATAATAAAGATAAATAGTAAAAATGATTAAATGATAAATGATATGAATGGCTAATGAATACAAATTAATTAAAAGAATCCTTCAGATTGAAGAAGATGAAATGATTTGTGCACCCAATTTGATTATATTTAAATATAAAATAAAATCAATGGAATTGATTACATCTACATTTTTCAAATGTAAAGTTTTTAAGTTAAAGTAGCCATGGTGGATTCTACTTTTTCTTTTTTCTTTTTTTTTACAGTGAGTTTTATTTAATTTAGTAAATTACAGTAGTTTAGCCCAGTTTAGTGCAGTATATAGTTCAGTTAAAGAGATTCACTCAAAAATTATTATTGTCATCATTTTGAATTCCCATTGACTTCCATTGTGTTTTTGTCCATACTATTGAAATCAATGGCACTGGAAAATCATTTGGTTGCCAGCATTCTTCACATTATGTTTTTGTGTGTGTGTTTTTTTTTCTTTACGTTTACATTAGTCCAGCTTTTCTTGACAATTTCAGACGGCTCTCAATATGCTTATATTATTAAAGTATTTGCGTTCATGCACTGTGTATCAGTTCTCTGAAACTTAATGTGAAGTTACTCGCTTATAAAGAACACTTCCTCTCTCTCTCTCTCTCTCTCTTGCTTGCTCACTCTCTGTCATCTTAAGGAACTGTTACATGTGTGTGTTTCATTTCATCTCTTGCGCACTGCTGGGAGGAAAACCCAAAACCTTAGTAAGTGCTCTCTTATTTCATCCTCTTCTTTACAGACACATCTCATTATTTTATTACTCTTGCTTCACACACACTTGATTTCACTCATGTGTGGCTGGATCTGACCGATGGTTTATGAAGGCTTCTGTGGATCTGGACGCGATCTGACTTTGACTGTGTGCTGTGAAGTGTGTCTGGTTTCATCTCTCACACACATATGCTGGATAAAGAGTAGTTAAGCTGGTGTTTCTCTTTATTTCTCTTCCCTTTTGTCAGCGCTGTGTCTGTGATCAGCCCACAGAAGCTTTTATTTACTTTGATCAGTTCCAGTTTAATGTGGATCATTTATGAAGCTCTTTGATTTCTCTGTAAATGTGTGACACGTGAACTCTGAACTATCTGCGACAGATCAGCGCAATCATCACAGGCGGTTTAGCACATGTTTAGTTTGGTTAAGATGATTTCTCTATTAGCTCAGTCTTTACTTTAGTTAAAAGTCCAAGGTAATAAAATGGCACAGCCAGTTTACTTCAGTTTAATGTCCTCTGAGGTAAAGCACACAGTTCAGTTTCATTTCTTTTTTTTCTTTTCTTTTTTTTTTAGCTTAATTTCGTTCAGTTGAGTTCTGTATGCAATAAAGCAACCCATTTAGTTTAGTCTAGTTTAGTTTAGTTAAAATTATATGTACAGTAAAATAATAAAATGGCACAACAAGTTTGATTCAGTCTAGTTCCCTCTATGGTAAAACAACACAATTAGATCAGTTTTCAGCTAAGTTTAGTTTAGCCTTGTTTATTGTAGACATAGTGTAGACAACACATTAGTTTTAGTTCAGTTTAAAGTTAAATATAGCAGCATTATCGGTTTAGTTTAGTTTCTTTACTTTTATTAAGTATACGTAAGAATAAGTTGAAGTATATTTTAATTATACTGGTAGTATGTATACTTATATAGTGTAACAGTAGTAAACTTTGGGTACACCACTAGTCCACAACTATGAAATACATAAAAAGTAGATTTTTTTTTTCAAGTATACTAAAAGCACACTTAAATAACTTTCTTGTTTGAAAGGGTTGTTGGCTTTGGTTTATTGTCTTCCACGGTAAAAAGTTTAGTTTACTCTTGTTTAATGTAAATAATGCCAATTTTAGTGTAGTAAATAATGGCACAACAAGCTTTAGTGTAGATTAATAGCATTGCAGTAAAGCAGAACTATCAGTTTAGTTTAGCTATGCTCTTTCTGTAAGGAAACGGAACAAGCAGCTTGGTTAATTTTAGTTTAATGCATTCTGTAGTGAAACAGCACACTTATTTTAGTTCATTTTCTCTGTCTACAGCACAACAGCACAGTCGGTTTCCTTTCTCTCGCTCTATTCTGTTTGTCTTTCTCTTTAGTTGAGCATTGTTTAGTCATCTGGTGGAGGGCGTGTTCTTTGGAATTCCCTCTGACAGTATCGATATGAACAGATGACATCACTTTTGTCCCTTTCTCTCTGTGTAGGCGTGCAGTTCCTGTTTCGAGACTCTATGCTTAGTGCTGAGACAGAGAGGAGGACATGAAGCCAGTCTGCTCTCTGTAAGTGTTTCTGCCGTTCACACATCCACCAGCATGAGTTTACAACTGCGCTGCTTATACACTCACAGGTACTGATACAGCTCTCTCTCTCGCTCTGTGTGTGTGTGTGTGTGTGTGTGTGTGTGTGTGTGAGGATATCTAGTGTTGTCACTAGTTTTAAAGGCTCATAGATGATTGTCTTTAAATCTAATGATGTGCACAGATTTCTTAGGGTTGGATTAAGGGTTTAGGAGATTTAAGATCTTTTTTATTTTATCTGTGTACAAAAGAGAGAGTGTGTAAGTTGTTTATGGACTGCTTATTTCTTAAACTAAGAGAGAAGTACTTCAGAGTGTCGCTGCTTGTGTATGTGATGTGTTTGCATTTGTATATTTAGATCAGTCCAAGATCACCAAGAAATCATTTTTTTTTCAGGTGTTTTTTTCTTTCTTTCTTCCTGCTTGCATTGCACTGTGCTACAGTTTTTTGTTTTAGAGGGATTTGGTTCCTGGTCATTGCATGTTAAAAATGCGCTCCGGTGCTTTCAGGGTCGTGAACACATCAGTCTAAATGATCAAATATTTCCATCAAACTAATGACAGATATTCAGATCTCCTGTTTCAGTTCAACATTTAGCCATACTGACGTTGATTTATACGTCATTTGATTTAATAATGTTGCATCCGCAAAGTCCACAGACCAAAAACCCATAATCTATCTTGTCTGCACGAAATATGATATCCTCTTTCAGTTGCTCACAGTATTAGTTTAGCCTATACTACAAAATATACTTACTTATGTGAAAGTGAAAGGCTGAACCATTTGATAGTTATAATAAACCAGCAAGAGTTGCACAAATGCACACTTAAAAATTTTTTTTCCAAAATGTTTTTTTTGCAGAACCATTTTGGGTTCCAAAAAGAACATTTCCGTGAACAGTTTATTTTTCTTAGTGTGAAGAACGTTCCAAAGAACCTTTTTCAACTATAGAACCTTGGAAAGATTCCGTGGATGTTAATGCAAATCAATGCAAATAATATTTTTTTAATAGTGAAGATCAGTAATCAACATCATGTACAAGTCTGTTGTTTAGTGATTAAGGCTCGATGCTGTAGTTATTTTTGTTTAAGCATTATGAAGTGAGTCATGGGAATTTTTTTTAAGGGGGGAATATGCAAATTCACATGATTGTGAGTGTTCATGTTTGTGTCTCTAATCGTTTCTCTTGCTTGTGTGTTTGTTTTTAGCTTGGCCTTGGTCGTGACCTTGCTGCTGTTTACAGCTACATCTGGTAAGAATGACATTTTGCAGAATTTCACATTTTCACCTGTTAATGTTTAATGGTAATTTGTCTGAAAGGCCAAACAACCAGACACTTTTGTAAACAGCTACTAGTGATCTGAACAGGACTAGTGATCAAAATGATGTGCTAAATGTAGAGATTGAAAGAGAAATGTTACGGGAGGATGGATAAGTTTGGATGTAGGGATGAATTACTAGAAGCCGTAGGAGTTGGGGAATGCACCTCCACACTTTAATAAAAATTCTCCACAAGTTAACAGAACAAGGAAGTAAAACTCGGACAGTTAGAAAAGGACTTAAATAAGTCATAAAATATCACACTGATTGAAAAAAACAAGCACACCCACACAAACACACACATTTAGCCACAGGGTAACATACCAGAGACTTTGATTATATTTAAATTAACTTAAAAAGGACTTGTACCCACAAACTTTACTAAAGATGGCAGTGTCAGGACATCTGTAAAAGTAGAACACATTGTCACTGCTGTCAAAGTTTTCCCTGGTTAAAAGGGAACCCCTATAAAAGCAAAAATAAAATGTGAAAAAAAATATATATACAAGCAAAAAGTAATGTTTGTGTGTGTGTATGTGTGTATATGTATTGCACACAATAAGTAGTGTACATTTACTTGTATATATACTTGTGTATGTGTATATATATATAGACATGCACACACATTCACACATAAACTTAATAATAGTAGTACACACATACACATAAAAAAGGAGTCATTAAACAAATATTAATGATATACTATCTTTATGGTGTTTCTACATTCATTTCAAGATTTAAGTATTTAAGCATATTTAAAACTGTAATGTTAGGTGCGATTAATGATGATTAATTTCAGAAAAAAAAGTGATTAAATAGTTACTTATTTAACCAATTTACAGCACTATATGTAATATATATCTAACTATATTTGTATATATAATTAACTGTGTATATACCATATATTATTGTGTGTAACATAATGTATATACTATTATTATTAAGTTACTATTACTATTATTAAGTTTATGTATTTATATATGCTATGTATACTTTTGCAGACATTTTTCAGCAACGGTTGAATTACAGTTTTAACAGAGTTTTACTGTTTTGCTTGGAAATGATAAATTGTGTAATTATCCACATAGTAGCATAATGCTATTCACAGTGCAACCAGCAAAAATATATATATAATGCAATTTGTTTTTATATACAATTTCTACAGTTACATGTTGCTATTTACACGTTAGTATACCTGGCATATTATAATCAGCTATAATAATCAGTGTCCACTGGAATGCTTCTAAAATCAGAGTTTTTCTGTTGTTGTGTGTTTGTGTAGGTGATGGCGATGGCGATGCAGTGGAGAACATCACGGCTGTTTTGGGTCACAGCATTACATTCAGATGTCCTTCGAACCGCAGCACTCCTGTAGAACGCTTGTACATACAGAGATTTAAAAATGATAAAGAAGATTTCATCAACGGGTTTTATAGAGGCCAACCGCTTCCAGTGTTACCTGAGTACCAGAACAGAACCAAAGTGAATGAAATGGAGCTCAGCATGGAAATGAGAAACATCTCCGTCTCTGATGAAGGATTGTATAAATGTCTTGTTTTCATCAACAACAAACCTGAAATCTCAAAGATTCTCCTCAAAGTCACAGGTATGACAACAGGGTTGAGTTAAATGCAGAATCGAAGAATCGGCTCATATTCAGTTTATGAGAATGAATTTAAATCAAATCAACCAGACAGGAATTGAATTAGAATTTGAATCAGAATGACAGAAAGAGGAATTCACTGAAGTGCAATACACTGAAGTGCAAAACAAAATAACAGTAATTTTAAAAAGACAATACAAAAATAATTACATTATTAATTTTGGTTAACTATGCAGATATGTAGAATATATTTTATTTCAAATAATCAGATATTCCTTTGAACTAAGTTACAATACTCTCAAAAACAATTACAGCTGTCAGTACAAAATTATTTTTAATTAATCTTTTGTCTTTTTTCAGATATGTTTAACATAATTAGAAATTTCATAATTAGAAATTTATTTCTGTAAATTCCTTTAAATGTTATGCATGGGAATATGTTTATATTTAATTCATACTGAAATTTGAAGTGCATTGTTAAAACGACACTTTTAATTTTCTTTTACATCCTGAATTTTAATGCACTCCATTAGGTACTTCAATTCAAATGCAATTCAGTTTTTGAGCCATTCTCATTTAAATTCTGAATGATGCATAACCTTGATAAACTCCTACAGTGTGTTTGTGTGTTCATGTGTGTGTAATGAAGCAATTCTGCGAAATATCATTTAAATATGCGTATGTAGGCTATTTGTGTGTGTGTGTTGGTTTATTTGCGTATGTAAGTCTGTCTGTGGGGGCCCGCATGCTTGTACGCATTGGAAACTCACTGCTGACTAAGGATTCTGGGATACTTGTCTTGACGTGGGTTTTGGGGAAGTGAAACATTGAAGTGGGGAACCTCCCCGGATCTCTAAATGTCACTTATTCCACTGCTCTCTCCTTTTTACAGCTGAGTACAGCGTTCCCACAATCACGAAAGACTGCAATAAACCCGGTGATGGCGGCGCAGGAAAGAGCTGTCAGTTAAGCTGCTCGGCGGTGGGCGGATACCCACAGAGCACCGTCAGGTGGACGGGGCTTAATCAAAGTCTGACTAATGTCATTTACAACCGGAGTTCAGCAGACAACGAGTCCAAAACTTGGACCATCAACCAAACCATCGTGCACAACTGCAACCAGCCCACTAATATCAGCTGTGCTGTAGGGGGATCTGTTTCCCACACCATCACCATATGTAAGTGTGTTGTTGGATTTTGCTCCATAACTCACTCAAAAGTTGTTAAATGTGCATAAAATGACGATTTATAGTGGCCACATCTCTAAAAAGCATAAAAAAGTAGTCTATACACAATATTCCAAGTCTTTTGAGGTTTTGCAGTTGAACAGAGTGAATTTGAAGTCGTTGTTCACTTGTCATACTTCCCTTTGCTGCTCTAAAATGTACCTCATAAATATTAATGAGGTTATACATAAATATGTGTGGGTGACTAAATAATATTTGTGGACTAGTGGACATTTTTGGGCAAACTATTCTGGTGTTATCCTCATGCAAGGGACCTAAAATGTTAAAGGCTGTTTCATGTATAAAATTATTCTTAATTATTAGTATTAGAATTTAATTAGTATAATTTATATTATACCAATTTAAAATATTATTTGGAGAATATTTTTTTTTCTGCAACTCTGTTAGATGTATTTTCTATCTAATTTTTATTGTTTACTTAACCAAGTTTTGTTATTATTATTATTTAGTTATTTTAAACTAATTTAATCTTTAATCTAATTTATATCTTATTTAATTTAATCTAATTGTAAATTATATTATTTTTATTATTTATTTTAATATATCTATATATTTATTTTAATCTAATTTATTTTTTGCACTGTTTTTTTTTTTTTTTTTTCAGATTTTGGAAACCCCAGTTACTAGTGCATCATAAATATTTCTTTAAAAAGGAAAAGGTATATACAAATGTTTTTTGTTGTCTTTTGCAGGTGAAACAGAATCCTTCCCATTTGTGGTGATCGTAGCTATCGCCGTCGTGCTTGTGTTTGTCCTGTTACTTGTTTTTGTCGTGGTGATGAAGTGCTGCTTTAGAGGACCACAAAGAGGTACACAAGAACACACACACACACACACACACACACACACACTGAATTATCAGGAGACACCAAACTACATGAGTTATTAGTAACCCTTCAAATCTTCATCAAAAATCTGAACGTGTTTTGCATTTCTCTCTTCCACAGATGATGGAGCTGGGGAAACTGGCGTTCGTTTCATGTAGGTATCTTCTCACTACATTCTCAAAGCAGTAGTTCACCCAACAATTATTTTACATTTACTCCTAATCTTCATTCAAACATGTATGAGAAATCTGCCAAATACATGCTATAGTGCTGCAATTACAATGAACATGTTCTGAAACTCACAAAAGCACCAGAGAAATCATCCGTACCAGGATAATTATAGTTAAATCAAAATTACTTGAAATAAAATAGACGTTAAATGAATTTATTTTAGCTCATTGAAAAGGCATTATTTCTAATTTGATGTAATAAAATACCTGGAAAAAAAATTATACAGACATATTAAAAAAATTATTAAAATGACAAAAAATACTAAAAAAGTAATCAAAATTTAAAATGAGAATATAAAATATAAAAATAAATTCCCGCATTTAGCAGAAGCTTTTATCCAAAGCGACTAACAGTGCATTCAGCCTATACATTTATTTTTATTTTTTAACTAGTCCGTACAGCTTATGCACTATATTCTACATCTTCTGAAGTCATTTGATAACTTTGTGTGAGATGCAGACAGAAATTGAACTCACTGAAAATCGCTGCATTGTTTTTGCATGGAAAATAGCCACTAAGACATTTGAATTTGCAATTGAAAGTAATTTAAAAAAAATAATTTTGGGTTGATTTTTGGGTGAACTGTTCCTTTCATACACAAGTGATGTCATGTACCGTTGACGCCAAGAGTAACCAATGGAATTCCTGTATTTCTAACCAGCGACTGCCGTTCACAGCTTCAGCACGTCTGAGAGGTGATGACGAAACACTCAGGAGATTTTCGCCGTTCTGTCAAGGGGAAGTGCTTTAGCACCCAGAGCTCTACAGATGGACAAATGGGGCAGACTGTCCAGCTAAACATTGTGTCTTTAAAGTGGCTTCACTTCTGTATGGAAGCAGGCCCTGACAGATGCTTTCACGGAGCAATGCTGGACTGTCCTGGCACATTTGAACAAGCTTTTGAGAACGCTACCTTCCTTTCCCTAGTCATTCATTTGGAAGAGCACATCTTTTCTTCGGCATCCTGAAGATGCAGTGGGCAAATTTCAAGTTTATGTTGCCGGAAGACGGATTTGTAATGGTGCTTATGAAAAGATTCAACGTTTTAAGGCTAGATTTGCTCTATATACTTCACAGTCCCATATGGTGTTTCAAAGGAGTGGGAATTTTAAAGTTCAGAACTTTTTTAAAGACTGAACTGAAGTAAATAGTGTGATTTGGGCCAGTTGTATGGTTGATGAAATAACCAAGACAGTCTTGATGACTGTTTTCTTTGTTCATTTAAGAATATGATGTTGAAATGGTCTTACGCTGGCACATTTCATTTGCTTCTAGAAGCTGATTTATTTGAAGCTTTATTTTTTAAAGCCAGTTCTCAGACGAGCTAAAGACACATAATACCTAAAAATCAAATACTGTTAGATGATTTTGCTGGTCATTCCCCAAAATGCATTGTTTACCTTCGCATTACTGTACGCCAATATGTCCATATCTGTTTGTTCATGTGTACAGACTAGTACTGACTTTTTTTTACTTTTCTACAGCACCGCACTGACATTTACTGACATGCTTATTTTTTATTTTATTTTATTTTTTTACTGTAAAATTGTTCTCAAGGTGACAGTAACAGCATATTTAATTTTCAGTTAAGATGAATCTGTTTCCGTGTGGAAATGTCTAATGCACTTTGCTTTCTGACTGCTTGAGAGGGCTGTAATTTATGATTAAATTATTTTGTGAATATCTCAAAAAAAGAAAACTAAATAAAAATCTTTGTCAATGTTCCCGCACTCTGATTTCCTAATTAGCATCTCGAATATTTTCTCAAGTTAGCTTTTCAGAAACGTTTCTTGATGATGTTTAGTTTATTTCAAGACTTAGTTGACATTCAAAAGACAATTGTATACAGCCCAAATTATAGGCTATTTTTGTTTTTACACCTAAGTTAGCATATCGCTATTATGTTTTATAATGTTTCTTGTGCGCATGCGTCGAGCGCCTGTATTCGCGCGCTGTAAAAAACTCATCATCAGTTGAGTTTAATAACTGAATGTGAATAGTTCACGTTTAAGTGGTGTAGTTAGTTTTAGCCAGCAGGGTGAGTTAATGTTTAATTAACAGAAAAGTCCATTAGTAGACCTAGTTTTATCGTAGTTTGCGTTAGCTGAGTTTACGCTACTTCCACAACATTTCCAAGGGCTTTCTGTAAGTACATTTACAAGACATTGTATTTTGAACTGTGTATGTAATTAGCTAGTTTGCTAACTCCACAGTTACATGTGTTTACAAAATGCTTTTGTTTAAGTCATGATTTTAGGAGTTAATGTTAACTAAGCTATATTTGTTCCTATTAAGATCAGTTCGTAGTAGTTGAATTTAGCGGAGTTTATAACCTTGATTGGTTGGTTGTTAGGCTAAATGGTTATATATGGATTGAACATCATTACATGTAGTATGATGCAACTTTTGCAACCTTCTATTTTTATAAGTTTTACTACAAAGTGCCAAATATCTAACTTGACAGAGGGCTGTGGGCTGAACTACTAAATCCAACTATTGGCCGATTATAATTTAATCAAATTAACTGTATTTTTTTTTTAATGTTTAAACAAAATGATAAATTAGAAATGAAGATATGTTTCAATGTTTTTCCCCTGTATTTTTGGGAAATTATGGGCCAAATTAAAGGTCATCACGGGCAAGTTTTGGAAACTTTGCTCTGTTTGACACAATCAAGTACCACTTTTTCTTTTGTTTCACATTATGACAGTAAACGGGTTGCAAATGCCACCTAATGTTGACTTTATTTCAAAAGTAGCATTTACTGTTATTGAAGCATATTTCCTGGAAGTTATGCATTCGACCATGAAACAACCGTCACCACAACTAACTGTTAAGTGTCTCAAAATTTTACTTTATTGCTTTTTATTATATTAAGAGATAAATTTGAAAACAAAATCTGATGATTTGTAATGGGATGCAACGCATCTAAAAATAATTGATTGCATGTTACAGCAAAAGTCTGTTGTCCTCTGATGGGTTCATCTGTAGTGCTTCAAATGACCAGTAGAGAGCAGCATCATATTAGAAACGGGCTGATGTGACTTTTTGTAAAACATTTTAATCCACAATCATTAGATAAAAACAGGTGTTTATTCTAAACTGACCATTTACCCAACTATGCACCTGTTTTTGGCCGTGAGATGTGGCAATTAAAAATTCCCATATTGATAATGCATATTGTATGTTTAGTTTACTCAGCATATTAAAGCATTTCAAGACTCATCACCCATGAAAGAGCTATAACCATCTGACATTGTCTTACAAGAAACCCTGAGCCGGGTGTGGTGACCCCGAGGGGGAAAGCTGGACTCGAGGATAAATCTTTGTCCAAATCATTTCTGGGTGGAGGAATTTTAAAAAGATCTAAAAAGAGTCGAGCCTCTAATTCTGCGAAGAGAGATTTGCTACCTAATGCCCAAAACAATCCTTTAATTCCTGGTCGCATAGTGCAGATTTACTAGAGTCACAAGACGTCTGAAGTTGTAAACCTACAGAGTACACGTCTATAAACAAAAGATGCACACTGAGTCTGGAATTGATTTTCAACGTTTAATTTTTCATTTGATACAAAAGCGTCCTTAAATAAATTCATTTTTTTTCAGTTTCTTAATTTTTACAAAGATAAATTAGCATTTCATAACAAAAATAACACGTATTACAACTACAAACATCAGTTTATGTACAAATCAATCCAGAAGTCCTTCATGAAATCCAGGACTGTACCAACTGCGTGTGAGTTTTTGAGGCACTTTTTAAAGAGTTTATCATCGGTCAATACATTCATCGACCCTACGGGAGGCCCGTACGGCACGGTCAGTGATTGTCACATGTCATATTCAGAGTGAATGTGTGTCTGACAGCGCAAAAAAAAAACAAAAAAAACCAAAAACAAAAAAAAAAGTCCCATCATAGCTTTGTCATATGAAAAATAGACAGTAACTAAATAGTGAATGAAATCTCTGCATAATAACTTATAATGTGTTCATGTTTTGTAGAGTTTGACCTGTAAAAACCATTCACGGAAACTCACTTGAGTATTGTGACGTTGTACAAGACGTAAAACGACAGCAAAATGTCAACAGTTAAAGTTAGTTAGCAACCTCTACACATAATTCTGAAAGCACACTTACTTTCTGCTTCAATATTTCTCAATACAAGGTGAACGTAGCATTAACAAGTCCCGTAAGCATTCCGGCAGCTGTGACGTGTTGCGAGGTAAACGGCGCTGATCGCTGAGGAGTAAAGAACTACGTTTCCCAGAATCGGTTGAGTAGCTCGTCCACAAAAACGAAGGCACTTCAGTGAGAGTTTGACGTAGTGCATATTTACACGGAAACACTGCTGCACCAGGTCTGTCCAGTGTAAGATAAACTTAAGAACATTTCGCGAAAAAGTGAACGAACTTTAGTGCTACATGGGCGTGGGCGCCTCCGTTTATTTGTAAGAAAGATGTTTCGTTGCCTTTGCCCGGTTTGACCCAGCCATTGGCGGTCCGTTTGACGCGATTGTTTCGCCCGGTGTGCACGAGTCGGTGGGAACATCGCTGCCACGTGTGAAGTGTTTTGGCGGACCAAACCCACATTCCCGATGTGATTCCCACCAGCAGAGACATAAAAATCCGCAGCATCTCTGCGGCCATGTACGAATCCCTCGCCGACTGACGAAAGTCGGCCCAATTGGAGATTTCGTAAAAGTAGCACGCAATGACGCAAGTGGCCGGCACAGTGTAGAGCACTGAAAACACACCAATTTTTACCATCAGCCGCTCTAGCTTGTCCGTCTTAGTCCCGTCCTTTTGCAAATTCGAGCGGATCTTGAACAGCGCAACCAAGCCGGCGGCAATAAACAGCGTCCCGATTACCAAGTACGTAAATAGCGGAGCAACTACGAACCCAGTGAGCGCGTCTAGGTTCTGGTTTCCCACGTAACACATCCCAGAGAGGTCGTCAGCGTCCACCAGACGCATGATCAGGATGACGATGGTCTTGACGGCGGGAATGGCCCAAGCTGCTATGTGGAAGTACGAACTGTGCATTTCGATGGCCTCGTGACCCCACTTCAGCCCGGCCGCCAGGAACCATGTGAGCGTCAGGATCACCCACCAGATTGAGCTCGCCATGCCGAAGAAATACGTGAGGAGGAAGACGATGGCGCAGCCTGTGTTCTTCAAGCCCTCGTGCACTAGCACAGGCACAGCCGCTTCTTCCAAGTCGCAGGAGATGCGCTCGCGACCGACGGTCAGCCGGACGATGTAGGCCACGCTGTAAATATTGCAGCACATGCTGAGGAAAATAATAGGTCGTTCCGGATAGGAAAACCGCGAGGAGTCCACTAGGAAGGTCAGGACGGTGAACGTGGTGGAGATGAAGCAGAGAACCGCCCACACTGCCATCCACACGTCGGTAAAGACTTTGGACTGTCGCTGGTACAATCCCGTGTCGTATCCGCACTGCAGTGAGCAGCTGCCGCTGCGCTTGACCCATGCATACTTCACCACGCCGTCTCCCAGCGCCATGCACTCCTCCTCCTGCGGCGGCATCGGCCGGACGGCGTGGAACGGCGGGTCCTCATCGCCCGGACCCTCCATGCACATGTGGTTCTGGTCGTTGGTGGGCGGGAACAGGCTGCAGTTCAAGAGCTCCGGCCACACGAAACCAAACTCCTGCAGGACTGGAAGACACTTCCTCTTTACAGACAAGCACATGCTGCCGCACGGGCCGATCGGGATGGGAACCTTCTCCGTACACATGGGAACGTAGACGGAGCATAGGAAGAACTGCAAGAAAGCAAACCCGGGGAGAGCATTAGATATTTGCAAACACACAAAATATGTCTTGGAAAATCAGGAGAGCTTCTAAGTCCTCATGAGCAGCTCAAGTCTGAGACGTACACGAATTTGTGCTTTTCAGATGTGTTTTCTAGTAATGCATGTTTTTAAAAGCTCTACAGGAGAAAAACACTGCTTTGTAGAATCACGTGTGCAGCATCAGATTTGTTTCTAGTATGCATGTTTTTAGAAGCTGTAGTCCTAGAGAAGAACATTGGTTTGTTGCATTATAGACATGCAACACAAGCCATCTGCAGTTTTTCTAGTATTGTGTGTTTTCAGAAGCTCTGCTGAAGAAAAACATCGCTTTTGTCACATTGTTTACAGCATCAAATGTTTTCTAGTATTGCATGTTTTGAAAAAACATTGCTTTGTCACATTATGTTTGGAGTCTTGAATGTCAAAATTTGTGCTTTTCTATGTGTTTTCTGGCATTCCATGTTTTTCAAAGGTGTAAATGAGAAAAAAAACCATCAATTTGTTGCATTATATTTGTGTGCAGGTGGCGTGTTGCATGTCTAAGTGTCACAAATTAGTGTTTTTCAAATGTGTGATTCTATTATTGTACATTCTCTGAGGATGTAAAGGAGAAAAACGCTAGTTTGTCACATTATATGTGTGCAGATGGCATGCGTTGCATGTCTAAACGACACATATTTGGCCTTTTCAACTGTTTTCTGAAGCTCTAAAGGAGAAGAAAACATTGCTTTGTTGCATTATACATGTGCAGATGTCTGTCTGTTCCAAGTGTTTGTGAGTTTTGTATGTTTTGGGTTTCCCTGCTGTGTGTACGTACGAGTAGATTAATTCTGTGGTGCCGGACTGCTCTCATAAGAGGAAGATACAAACTTGTGCTGTGGTCACATACACTTCAAGAAATCAGCAATTGTGGACTGAAAAACATGCCATTTTCATATCCAAGAGTAGCTTTGGGCAGAAGTGCTCTCGCTTTAAGATGTTTGTGATAACCGGGCAGCATCTAAAGCAGCTTTAATCACGAGATTCTCCAGCGAACACACATGGGAATCCGAGTGGGAGGTTTCTTCTCCGCGCTGAATCAATAAAACAACAACTGCCTCTGTCTTCAGTACTCTCACACACACACACACACACACTTACAAGGACTTCTTACTGTCCTGAATTAATCAACGTGGAATTATGCTTATTAAGATAATTCATATATTTATACACTTACAGAAAGCTCCTAGTGTATTAAGAGATAATTTTGCCAGTTTATGAACACCTTTCACTAATACAGACCAGCACAAGTTCGTTTTAAGACATTTATGAGGACAATTCCAGGAATTTGGTCGTCACAAGTATAAGACAAACACACTGTGTGTAGTGCCTGAGAACATAGTGTGTGTGTGTGTGTGTGTGTGCGTGCAAATTCTGGGTAAAGTTCTGAATTAGAAGCATTTGATTGGAAATGACTGTTTTACATCATTGTTCTGGCACCTTAATAATAATAGTAATAATAATTATTATTATCATAAATATATATAATAATACTAATAATAAAAAATAACGACTATTGATATTATTATGAAACATTATTTGAATTTTTCCCTTGTCACAATAATTATTAATAACAATGACAAAATAAAATTTTTCGTATGCATTTATATTTTATATATTTGTTTTAAATATTATTACAAATTTTTGTAATTTATGATTAATCATAATTTTATAAAGGTTTTTTTTTATTATTGTGATTATACATATTACTATAAATTGTTATTTTAATTAATTGTTCCTTTGTCACAATAATGATTAATAACTATTTTGTAATAATGTATAGTATATTGTTATCATAGTAATTTATTATTTTTATAATGTAATGTTTTAATAATAATAATAATAATAATATCATCATAATGAACTGTTTTCCTTATGTTGTTGCTTTCATATCAAGTCAGGATTTAAAAATGTGTGTGTGTGATGTGTGTGTGTAGGATCTGGTTACAGTGTGTGTGTGTTGTGAACTCTCACCTTCAGCTGGCTCGAGCAGCCGTACTGTATTAACGGTGTGAATGTGGTCAGTTGCAGCTCGGCGTCGGACTGCAGCACGTTTCCGACCAGGTTCGGCATCTTGGTCACATTGTATCCGAGATCCTGACACATGGAGATGCGGATCGGGTCGCAGCTCATCTCCTCCTCGTCCCCAAACGCGTGCGCGAGCCCCACCGCGAGCGCCAGCAGCGCGAGCCCGAAGCCGAACCGAGCCATGACGCTATCGGCGGAATTCCAGCGCGAGCTTATACCGGAGTTCAGACGCAGTCCGTTAAAGTGTGAAGTATTCCCGTACCGGAATAAACCTAACGAGCTTCCTTAGAGTCCTGTCTACAAGTAACGATCCGTGGTTTCTGCGTGCTCCGGTGCGTCCGTGGCGGAGTCGCGCGGGTTCTGTCCGGTTGAGAGCTAGACTGAGACGGGACAGCTGCCCCGTCAGCCAATCAGAGCGTTAGCTCCAGAGTGGGGGCGGGGCTTAGAGTAGCCACAACAATAAAACAGAGAAAGTGAGACGGTCTTCTTTTTTTTCATCTTTATCACTTAAACTACATGACTTATTTCAATGTCCTTTTATTTGTAGTATTCCCCATATTATTCGTATTAAACCATTTTCAAATGAAACTTTTTTTATTAGGCTACTTTTAGTGTTTGTTTGTTTGTTTTTATTATTATTATTTTTTTTTTAATGGGATAATCAGCTTAAATACTATAAATAATTTAGTTTCCTGTTGTCAAAAATCATTAACAGATTTCATGCCAAGCACATATGCATAAGCACATATATATATATATATATATATATGTGTGTGTGTGTGTGTGTATATATATGTATATGTGTGTGTGTGTGTATATGTATATGTGTGTGTATATATATGTGTGTGCGTTAAAGTCTTATTCAGAGTTTTGGAATACAATCCATGATAATATCTTAAATTTCTAACACAATTTATATAATATTGTCCTGCATGTATAGATTTAAAAATTGCTTTACTTTGTTGTTGTAATAATACAAGCAGGTACCTAACCAAAAAAAGAAAAAAAGAAAAAAAGAAGGTTTTACTAGAGTTGCCATTAAGTTATGAAAACGTTATTTGTGAAAGTTCTTCCAGTGTTCAAAAACGTTTTTTAAAATGAGTTACGAAGGTTTTTTCCTTTTTACACAAACTTTAATGAACATTCAAATTTAGAATGTTACAAACATTATGAGAATGTTTCTTTTGAATGTTCTCCAGTCGTTCTGAAACAAGTAGCAACATTTAAAAAGTGTAACAATACTTTGGGAGAACCTTACTGGAACATTCTGAAAACTTTCCCTGTTAGATGTTTTTTCTTAAAGCTATGATGTTAGTGCAGCAGGGATCCAAACTCAGATTAAAGTGATCCGTGTGAAGAAACTTCTCCTTTGGACAGAGATTTGGGGGTCTGAACCCAGATTACAAGCGTTAGATTGATGCGTCTCCTCCCTCTGTTTCGCCTCACTGATCACTAACTATCAGAATAAAACCCCCTGCCCAACACCCGGCCTGCTCCCAACCCCCTCCCGTGACCCCGACGGGCGGAGGTCAGCAGTAATTAGCAGTTTTTAAACGACAGACTGGGAAAAAGGAGACAAGCAGGCTGGTATCCGTGGAGCAGCTATTAAAATGGTAATGAGCCGATAGATTGTGCTGCAATGCTGCAGGACGACTTTCCCAGCAGCCTTCAGTCGCTTCAGCTGATTGTCCGTGAATATTCTTAGTAATCAAGATAGATGTAGAGTGATGATGCATTGCACAGTATGCCGTGTGTGCGACACAATAGCTGGAATAATATAATGTGACAATAGCTGCTGAGAGACATTAGTGTCGTTTAGTGAAGCCATAACGACTTTAAATGAGCCTGTCTGGATGTGTGAAACACAAAAGACTAATTCAGAGTCATTAGGAGTTAATGATGCACTTCCAAAAATGCTTTAAAATGTGCCATTTAAATGTGTAAATTAAATAAATAATTGCACTAACATCAAGAGGGGTTATTACTGTTAGCAATCAGTAATGATTAGGTTTTAAATGGCATGTTTGGAAAGTTAATCTGATTTTCTCTTGCACCATTGCACGCTCTTCCGGGCGTTCATTCAGTCATTCTGCCAAATGCATGCAGTAAGTGTTTGGTTCCAGGTTGAGAAAGAGCACATGTTTTTAATGCAAAAGTTTTCCTCAGAGGGTTTGGGACACTCAGTCGTCATAATCAGCTGTAAATAAAACAATAGAAGTCTGTGGTATGTCCTCGTTCAGATAAGTAAACGCATGTGTAGCAGCTGCTCTGGATGGAATCCAAGTTGAAACAGAAGGAACGTTTGAATCAACAGGATAAAAAACTGTGTTTGTATTGTGTCTAATGAAATGTGTGTGTGTGTGTGTGTGTGTGTGTACAAGCTGTAGCAGTGTAAAACTTTCCCGTTTAATTAGTATGGTGGCCGAGAAGCATAACCATGGCGACAGGGTCTGGCAACAATTTATCTGAAGTTGTCATGGACACAAACTCTGAAGCTTATTTACTTCAAACACTTTGTTGCTTAAATAGGTTTCTTGATCTGTTGAATTAGAACTGAAAACTTTATTGCTCAGAAGTTGCAAGAGTCTTAATGGAGTTCTTATTAGCATATTTCTGTCTCATTTTTCACTTCAGATTCATTAGGAGAAATTAAAATAGGCACAAATAAGTTTAATTGTGTCCGTGTTGTTGAGAAAGTACTCATTCTCAGGTCATCCAAGATGCGGGTGAGTTTATTTCTTCATCAGATTTGGAGAAATGTAGCATTGCATCAATTGCTCAGCAATGGCTGCTCTGCAGTGAATGGGTGCCGTCAGAATGAGAGTCCAAACAGCTGATAAAAACATCACAATAATCCACACCACTCCAGTCCATCAGTTAATGTCTTGATAGTGTGTTTGTAAGAAACAAGTCCATCATAAAGGCATTTTTTACTTCAAACCTTTGCTAAAATATTAGTAAGTAATCCATAATAACACTTCCTCCAGTAAAAAATTGGTCTGGTCTGAATCAGGAGAGAAATCTGCACAGATCAAGCGTTTACAAGCCAAAACAGTCCAACACAGCTCTGAACAAACGTGGCTGGATTTTGATGTGAGAGACAACAGGAGATGGACTTTTTTTTTTTTTTTTTTTTGCTGGAGGAAGCGTTATTATTGATTATGGAGTCATATTTTAATTAAAACATCTTGATGGATTTGTTTCTTACAAACACAAAGCTTTTGGCTCCAGATGTTAACTGATGGACTGGAGTGGTGTGGATTATTGTGATGTTTTTATCAGCTGTTTGGACTCTCATTCTGACGGCACCCATTCACTGCAGATCATCCATTGATGAGCAAGTTATGGAGTGCTACCTTTCTACAAATCTGATGAAGAAACAAACTCATCTACATCTCAGATGGCAGGGTGGTGAGGACATTTTCAGCAAATTTTCATTTTTGGGTCAAAAGTTCCTTTATTGAGAACTTATTTGTGATTCAAGATGAAAACTAAATCAAATCATTCAGCCAAGCAGTCAGCAAATCAAATTAATTATTTTCTTCAAATCAACCAATTAAACAAACCAATTTAAGTGTGTGTGCGTGTCAGTGGCTGTTTGATAAATGTCTCCTCGAACACATCATAAATCTGAGCTTGTTGGCGAGTTAACCCCCCTCAACCCATAGATATCTTTAGACCCATAAGCCTCCAGTGTGTGTGTGTGTTTGTTGTGGTTGCATTAGGGTGCTTGTCAGAAATATAGTTGTTTTCTGGGAAGGCTGCCGGGCTGCTTGTGGGTTCATGCGTCTCAGAGCAACAAAACCACAACATCTCTCTCACTCGCTCTCTTCATACAGATGCAGTTTTTTTCTTAAACATTAGTAGAATGTTTCTGTATGATTGAAACTCGGCTTCTGCTTTGATGGCTGGTGGTGTGGTTTGTGTGGTCTGCGTGTGTGAAGCTGAAGTTTGCCAAACAACAAGCTACTCATAATTTAAAGTAGTTGAATTACAGTCAAGCAGCACTTTTAGCACTAGGCTCTTCACAAATGCTGGCTAA
Organism: Cyprinus carpio; assembly: GCF_018340385.1. Taxonomy (NCBI): domain Eukaryota; kingdom Metazoa; phylum Chordata; class Actinopteri; order Cypriniformes; family Cyprinidae; genus Cyprinus; species Cyprinus carpio. The sequence continues at coordinate 27,016,828 of NC_056611.1, forward strand.
ATACAGTGAAGCTATTTAAAGGAACAGTATCTGTTTAAATAATGCTACATAAGACATGAACACTGCTCTTCAGTGAATGGGTGCCGTCAGAATGAGTCCTGTTGTCTCTCACATCAAAACCCACCAACATATTTGTTAAGAGCTGTTTTGGACCATTTTGGTAAACGGTGCTTGATCTGTGCAGATTTTTCTCCTGATTCAGACTAGACCACTTTTTCACCAGAGGAAGCGTTATTATGGATTATGGACTATTTATTTTAGCAATGGTTTAATGATGGTTTTGTTTCATCTTTTGGCTTCTCAAGAGGTTAACTGATGGACTGGAGTGCTGTGGATTACTTGTGGATTATTGTGATGTTTTATCAGCTGTTTGGACTCTCATTCTGACGGCACCCATTCACTGCAAGAGCATCCATTGGTAAGACACTGATGCAATGCTACATTTCTACAAATCTGATGAAGAAACAAACTCATCTAATTAATCTGGGAGGGCCTGAGGGTGAGTAAATGTTAAGCAAATTGTAATTTTTTTTTTTTAACTATTCCCTTAAATATTTCACTACAGATAAACAGAGCATGGACAAATGAATCAGTGAATCATTCAACCATCCATCCACGAGAACAGATCGAATCAACAGCAAAGTAGTGTTTTGTTGAAGAAAAAACTAACTAAAGACTTTTCACATCGGTGGCAACTAACGCTCAGCGATGTGATGTTTTACAGGTTTCTATTCTGCTGAGTGCAAATTCCACCCCCTCACTGGGGCGTTATGCGGCCATATCTCAAAATACACACACTGCCACTGTGTGTAGACGTCTGAACTGCAGTCATGTGCACACGCTATTGTGTGTGTCTCTGTTGTTATTCAGTGTGTGGGAGAGTATTTGTGTTGCAGTGTGTGTGTGTGTGTAATGTGCCCTCTGGGTATGTTGTGTGTCTGTGTGTGTTATGGTCAGTATGTTCTCTAGCAGGACAATGGAGACAGGAAATGTCTCTGTGGCGATGGGAAGGGAGTTGCTATGCAGTTTTGTGTGTGTGTGTGTGGTCTCTGATGATATCAATAGGAAATCCTCCACTATACAGTATGGGTCAGTAAGAACATGGATTGTTGTTAATTTTGTCTGCTGGTGGTTTTGTTTGTTTATCAGTCTTAATTAAGAGACCTTTAATCTAAAAATCTAACTACTGTACATTAGATATGATCCTACAGTATATCTCATCATTGAATCAACCAGCATACAGTATAATGTCAACATAAGACAATTTTACTTCCATTATGTTATGTATTTCCAAAGAAAACAGCATATACTTGACAACAATAATAAGAACAGAAATGTGTATAATAAAATAATTAATTGCGTTTTGATACTGTTTACCTTTTATTTCAATTGAATTATTGTACAAAAAATAAAAAAAAATTAAAAAAAACAATGGAAGCCATCAATCACCCCCGGATTTGAACCAGTGACCTTGCTGACCCTGATCCTGAACCTTCAGGCCACAGATGGCTGCCTTCAGTGAGTAACTGAGAAACACATCTGTATGTGGAGGTCTGCAGATCCAGGTGCATGCTGGGAAAACAGAGCTTGTGAAATAAAGGTATGTTTCAAAATATCACACTAATCATGCTAGAAATGCAGAATGTATTCACTATATGCATACAAAATGCTGCATTTGCCAATTTGTGCTATACACAACTAGAGCGTTATGTGAGAAATTATTTCCCACAATGCACTGCCGCTCAAACTGATGTTCAATGAATATCAACCACAATGTTGTTTTTGACTCATTATTTGGTCTGACTGCAAAAAATTTAAATTTTTACTCAAAATTGGATTAAGTGTTTTATTTTGAGGTTATAATTGCATGTAGCTTGTTGAACTAAAAATGCCACAGACTTTGGTCATGTGACAATGACAGCATACTACAGTTTAAAGCATTTAGTGTTGTATACAGTTTCATATACTTTTTTTTTAAGTATTCAGCATATAGTATGTCATTTTGTTGAATTTAACTCCCAAAATCGGCTCAAATGAATTTGGATAAGCAATTTGAAAATGATAAGCAGATTTTTTTTAGTTGTCTCTAATTGACGGATTTAACTCAAGGATGTCATTATGAAATTAAAGTTGGCGTCAGTGGCTAGACAGAATGAGGTAAGCACCTGTTTATGTGCACCGAGCGCTGGGATTGGTCAGATGAATATGCTCCACCCACAAATTTCATTGGGAATTCTATTAGTGAGCATAGACTTTGAACATGCAAAAAATGATCCTCAAGTTCCAGCGAATGTTTCTATACAAACAAAGACTGCCCTTAGGGTTTAGACTTAAATTAAATGGCTTTAAAACATTCACACAAGCAGATCTGATTACTGTCACTTCTCTGACCTGATGACGGGTTTATCATGTGTTTCGCACAACTGGATCCGCTAAACACACACACACACACACACACACACACACACACACACACACACACACACACACACACACACTGACTGAAGCTTAAATGTGTGTTCACTGGCAAGAAGTCCAAGTGTGTGTCAATGGTTTGCTGATATTTTGCTGATATAATTGACTTATTCATATATTTCAGTCTGCGAGCCCCTCCCTCACACACACACACACACACACACACACACACACACACACACACACACAGCCGGATTTCTGTATTTCCTGTCTTTGTGTAAAGGCTACAGCAGACTAAGCATCTCAACACACAGACAGGACAGGAAAAATAAAAAATGTCCAGAAACAGAGGAAGTGTCCAGGGTCAAACTCACTGTGTAAACGTCTGAGTGGAGAACAGTTTGATATGTTTTGATGGAACTCTTTTAAATATTTGCTATGAAATGATTTCTCTCTATCTATCTTGTTGAGCCAGTTATTAATGTTCCACTGTCATCCAAACATCACTCAGTATTAAAAAAAAAACACATATAAGCAATACAAAAAGTCAGCTCTAAAATGTAAAAAAGATTAACCTAAGAAAGTACCACTGCAGAAAGTTGCACAAAAATAACAACTACACTAACACTATGCAAAGTATCAAAAAGAACAAGTGTACCAATCAAATTACACAAAATCACAGTAACAACAGTATGTATCAAAAAAATTAAAAGACAATAAAATGCAACTAAAAAAGGGTTTTCAGTTGTCTATTTTTGATGCATTGCATATTAGTTTTTGTGTTACTTTAGTTATTTTGTGCAAGGTTCTGTAGCAGTACTTTCTTGAGTTGATCTTTTCTGATAGCTTTGTGCTACCCTTTTGTATCATTTTTGTGTGTATTTAAATCCTGCGTGGTGTTTGGTCATCCCAATAAAATGTAACACACATAAAATGAAAAAACAAAAGTAACAAAAAATCTAACTAAAATATTAACAGTACGTTACCAAAAAGTTACACAGCAAAATACAATAACAAACCTAGCATAAAATTACAACAAAATAATGTCTCTCTCTCTCTCTCTCTCTCTCTCTCTCACACACACACACACACACATATACAGTATATATATCATTGCAAATAGTAAACATTAGTAATAGAATATATCATATAATACTCTAATTCTGGTTTATCGCTTGCCTTATTAGGCAAGTTATAGTACATATAGTTAAAACAAACGTAAAACACAAATGTACCAAAAAAATTGAAGAAAGTAACAAAAATAGCCATTGAAGTGAAATGTAGATAGTTATACAACCAAATATAACCCAAACAACAACAAAAAAAGTCTTTCACACACAAATTTATACAACTGCAATTAGTAACCATTAGTAATATGAATCATTTTTGATAATATAATTTTAGTTCATGTAGCTTATGTGCACTTAAATGTGTGAATGAGCGTGTAGAATATTTGCTCAGCATCATCATTAAACAGTGAGATGAACTCTGAGTATATTTACATTTGAAAAAGAATAGCGTGTGAGAGCCGTACGTGTGTGTGTGTGTGTGTGTGTGGCGGTCACTGTGGTTGTGTTTGTTTTGATGATCAGCCATGGTACAGCAGTATTCTGTAGAACGCCATAATAAACTTATTACACATGCACACGCTGCCAACACTCCACTCGCTCGTCCAGAAATAACATCAGCTTCCTCACCGATACACTACATCACCACCCAAGAGCCCCAACACACACACACACACACACACACACACACACACACTGGATAACACACATCTCAGCATAGATAGTTTAACGTGAAGCTGGAGAAAGACTGTGTGTGTGTGTGTGTGTGTGTGTGTGTGTGTGTGTGTGTGTGTGTGTGTGTTGTACAGGAAGTGCTTTCCACGTTAATGAGGTCACACCGCATCATTAATCTAGTGTCAGATTCAGCCTTTCAAACACACACACACACACACACACACACACACACACACACACACACACACACACACACACACACACACACACACACACACACACACACAGTGATTGTATCTCAGTTCTGTAACCAGTTGAGATCATTGCAATTAAGTCTGATTATAATGATTACACAGAATTACTAATAAAAGCGGTAAATGTATTTGTGTGCATGCAGTTTTTGTGTGTCAAGCCCCTTAAGGCATCACACTACCCCCCCCCCCCCCCCCCCCCACACACACACACACACACACAAAGCAGTACTGCTAGAATTACATTAGAGACAAACTGACCATTCACTTGACTGAGATTCATTTCAGTCTCATTCAGATAATTGCACATGATTACACACACACGCACACACACACTCACACACACACACACACACACACACACACACACACGCACGCACAGAGGAAAACTTGAGTTGTTTATAGACCTGTGTTACATTTAATTACAACAACTACATCAGCTTTTATTGGCCATGTTGGAATTTAAAGACACACACACACACAGTTAAATGCTTGAATTACAGGGGAAAACGCTCAGTTATACACATGCTCCCTATTGAGTGTGTGTGTGTGTGTAATTGCCCCTCAGAACTGTGTTTTTTTCTCTCTCTATACATTTGTTGTGAAGATAAACACACAATCAGCTGTTATAGACAGTTTATTCTGTTTCGCTTCTTCTCCTGCCTGACTCCAAGTTTCCGTTCCATATCTCATGTCTCGTCTTTGTGTAAAGCGAGACAGACCTCTCTGCTCTTTTCTACATGTGTGTGTTTGATTATACGACCTCATGGAAATTGCAAGAAAGACTCATAATGAATGTGGGATCATGAAATAATCCAACCTGAAGCACATGAACATCTGGGGCCTGGTGAATAAAGGTATAAATGTCCATTCACACATCACTGAACATGTTAAAGGGGAAGTCTCCTAAAAATGAAACTTTATGACATTCTTTCTTCTGTTGAACACAAAAGAAGATATTTTACAAAATACTGATAACCAAACAGCTGCTGGCTTGGTAGCCACTGACTTCCATAGAATTTGTCCCCATATAAGTCAAAGGCTACCAGAAACCGTTTGGTTACCCACGTTCTACAAAATATATTTTTCTCAATTTTTTTTGTTTTTTATTTTTTATTTACATACAGTATTTACATACAGTAAACTTACATACAGTATTCACATTTTTTTCTATTCTCGCGATAGCTGCAAAAATCACCTGTAACCATAGTGACAGTAACATAAAAATCGACGGTGACGTCATCAAACTGTGTAATGAATGGGAAACGTCTTTAAATGGGTTTATTGCGCTTATAGTGCATTATGTGTACCACAAATTCAAACAGTATCTTTAGAAGACAGCGATTGGATCTAAAAATCTTCAAATGATGCATGAAAACGCACGTGTGACGCGAATGTTGGCCTACATTTGACGCGATAGACAAAGACATTTCCACTATCAAACCAGATGGTTCTCGTTGTAAAAAAGTGCCAGTCACATTAACGTTTTCTTTTTCCACTGTGAAGCTACGCAGTCTGCTGGATAAGAAAGTACGTTTCTACGCAACAGTACGCGACTGCGTGATATAGTATGTACAGTAAACAACGGAGCGCAGGGTACGAGGATGATAATCACATCATATCCAAAGGAAAGATTTACCAGACATGCTAAATGCTATTTGTTATTACATTGTACTAACTCAATAAAGTTTAAATATCTATCTATCTATCTATCTATCTATCTATCTATCTATCTATCTATCTATCTATCTATCTATGTATCTATCTATCTATGTATCTATCTATCTTATGATAGAGAGGTGTGTAACAGTTTCATGCATACCTTTGTGTGTGTGTGCGTGTATATATATATATATATATATATATGTGTGTTTTTTTTTTGTGTTTTTTTTTTTTTTTTTTTTTTTTTTTTTTTTGTGTGTGTGTGTGTGTGTGTGTTTGTGTTTTTTTGATGTATATTGTTGTGGTTTATTATCAGGGATGCAGCTTCAGAGACAGAGAGAGTCTCATCTGGTCCTGATTTGTAACGTTTTGGCGACTTCTGTATTAAAGCATGTTGAGACTGATTCTTACACAGCTGTTAACACCCACACACACACACACACACACACAAACCCACCCACCCACCCACACACACACACACACACACACACACACACACACACACACACTCGCTCACTCGCTCAGTGACAAGTCCAGGTGGGTTTTATTGTTCTGTGGGAATCAGTTCCTACCGCGGTCCACTTGTTGAACTAATAGGGTATTACTGTGTGTGTGTGTGTTTGTGTGCGCGCTCTATTGCTTCTTGTTTTATAGTGTGTGTGGAACTGACTTTAATCGCTAACAGACATTTCCCATAAAACCCAGTTTCTTTCTTTCTTCTGCTACTTTTCCTCTCTCTCTCTGTTCTCAGGCCCGGTCCTCGTTATAAGGTCATAGGCTGAGCGGCTCGTCAATCACACACTCATTAGTGCAGTTTAATGATGCTGTGACCCGCCCACCTGCCTCCAGGGCTCCAGCAGGGGAAGTGAATGGGCCGCGGGGCAAACGCCTGCATTGTTTCTCCTCGCTGCGCCTCCCTCGCTGAGAGAGTTGTGCTGGCGATCAGACGGACAGAATGAAGGTACCAGTAAAACATTCACACACAACAGGGTTATTATCCTCAAATAAATCTATTACAAACATTTTTGTTAGCTGAAACAAAAAGATAAACTACTATAACACATTATATGAAGTGTAGATGAAAATGTAGAATAAGCGAAAATTAGAAATGTTGCCTTACTAAAACCGAACTGAAAGTAAACCCAAAGTAGAAATAAACTAAACCTAAATAGTAATGGGCTACAAAAAACCTAATCAAAATGACAGAAGCTAAGATTAAAAAAAAAAGTCAAAAATGTAAAAAAAAAATAAAAAAAAAAAAAATAAAATAAAATATATTAATCATAAACTGAAAATATAAATATAGTAATATAAATAGTAATCTAAAAACCAAAAACTAATCAAAATAACAGAAGTGCATAAATAATTAAAAATAAAAATACTTTATACTAAAAATTTAAATATACTAATAATAAGCTGAAAATATAAAGTAAAAATTATAGTATTATTTAGAGTAAAATAAAAAAAAAGACAAAAGGACCTAAAATAACTAAAAATTAAACAAAAATGTAAAAAAAAAACTTACTAATAATAAACCGAAAATATAAATATAGTAATATATGTATTAATATTAATAGTAATAATTTTAAAAAGCCAAGACTAATAAAATTGAAAAAAAGCACATAAAATTACTAAAAATGCAACAAATTTTTAAATGAAAATATACTAATGATAAACTGAAAGTATAAATAAAGGAAAAATTTTATAATTATGAATAGTATTATTTAATGAAAATAAATATAAAGAAATATATAAAGAAATATTAATATAATAACTGTATTTTTAGTATTATTTAAAAACAAAGTAATAAAAAGGACAAAAACACATAACATTACTAAAAAAAGTAACTGATCTTTAAAATGAAAATATACCAATAATAGACTGTAAATATAAAAACTAATTCAAAGTATTAATAAAAACTAAAATAATAACACTGCTAAATAAAACTTTGCTAAAATAACACTGATACACACATGGGAAATGCACATGCAGACACACACTGTTTTATGTCGTCCGTTGTGCTTTTGAAACATTGTATGAAATATTCATAAATTATGGGAGACTCTGGCCGTGGACCGGACCAAGGTCATGGCTTAACTTCTCAGAGGAGTGTGTGAAACTGAGCTGTTCATTCATCATCTCTCTCTCTCACACACACACACACACACACACACAGAGCGAACTAATTATGATGGCTTGAGCCACTAATAGGCCTGAAACTGTGGATGTGAGTGAGGTCACAGGTCGTGACCTTTCACCCCTGACAGCTCATTCGCCTCTCAAGCGAAAGGTCACCAAAGAGCACGTCTTCCTGTCTGTGAGCTGATTGGCTCCTGGGGAATTCCTCCGAGCGCAGGGAGTGGAGAACATTCCAGAACGCGGAGGAGGGACGCCGAGAGATAGATGATGCAAACCCAGCGAGAGGAAAAGAAGACAAATTGTTGCGTTCACTGCGCCATCTCTGACCTCAGCCTCGCTAATCGCTGTCTACAGTTTCACGGCACAGCTGTTGTGTTAGTGGCTAACAGAACGCCGTGTGGACGGAAACGCCAAACGCTCACAGACTGAACAGCAGACTGATGCAAATGTCTGTGTTTCTCAGAAAAGCACAAGGTTATTTTCTGCAGTAGAAATGCATGACTTGCAAGAATTCTTGCAGTTCATGCTAAGATATTATTGAGTGAATTAAATTATATTATGCCATGTGTAGTAGTATGCAAGTAAGTATGCATGCTATAAATTATACAATAACATTACAAAGAGACAAAAAAGTGAAGGTATGTCATAACTGGGGCTGTTCTGTTGATTATAGCCTATAATCAACAGAACAGCGTCAGTTATGACATACCTTCACTTTTTTGTCTCTTTGTCATGTTATTGTAGCAAATAAAATAAATGTACCTACAAATATAATATGTGTATGTTGTTTTATGTTTGTTTATTTATTAATAATGAATTTGTTTATGAATTAATTAATTTATAATTCATGAATTTATATGTATTTACTTTTTTACTTATCTAATTATTTATGTATATACTGATTTATTTTACTTATTTATGAATAAATGTATTCATGCATTTATTTAGTTATTCGTTTAACTTATGAATGAATTTAATTAATATACTAATTAATTTAGTTATTTGATAATGCATTAATTTACTAATGAATGCATCATTTTTTTCATTTATTCATGAGTAAATTAATGAATTTATGTATTTATTTAGTTATTAATGAATTATCTAAATTGATATATTTTAGTTATTTACTTACAATAGATAGTTAGTGGTCAGTGCATAAAAAAATACAAAATAGTGAAATTGTGCTACTTACATGAACCATGTAACACACTCAACTCCAAAACTCCATTTTTAAGCAGACTGATCTATTTCTGTCCATTTTTCAATATTGAATGAAGCAAAAATACATATAGCCAACATGTATTTCAGCTTGTCTGCAAAAAAAGCGTGTTTTACCACAGGACACTGGTATAATTGACTTGTCCTGGTTTCTGCAGTGTGTGTTGTGCTGAGAGTCTTGCGGTACAGTAATTCTGACAGTGGTTCTGTGGCTACAATGAGCCGTATGACCTTTGACCTCCAGACTTAATGCATTCCACGTCTGTTTCACTGCTCAACATCAGGACTAAGAAAGAATGTGTGTGTGTGTGTGTGTGTGTTGGAGACAGTAACTGTTCTTAGCTAGTGAGTCATCTACATAGCATCCTTCTAAACACAAATGCATCCTCAGAAGAGACTGATATGAAGTGTTTTACATAGGCCATATAAAATGTGTATTTTTAATTTAAAGTGGTGTTTTAGTATTATATATAGTGTTAAAGTTATTAATATTTTTTTAATTAGCTTTTAGTTTTAGATTTTGACTTAATTTTAGTTTTTTATTTATGTATCTGTGTATGAATTTAGGTCATTTTTATTGTTCTTATTTGTAAAACTACTATTTGTGTATTAATTTTTGACATTTTTATTTTCTTATTTTTAAAACATTACTATTAATATTATGAATATGACTACAGTTATATTTCAGTGCATTGTTAGTATTTTAATTGCAACTTTTAGTTTAATTTTTCTTAATTTTGTTTTGTACTTATGTAATTATTAATTATATATTATGATATATTATTATAAATATTACTATATTTATATTTTGAGTGTATTGTTAGTATATTGTGATTTTAATTTGAGTTCAACGTTTTGTAATATTATGTACTTTTGTTATTTTTAATTAATACTATTAATAAATATCACTATATATTTTTAATGTAATGTATGCTTATATTTATATAAACTAAAAAAGTCTCAAAATTTAAATTAAAAATGACAAAAGCAAATAAAATGAAACTATTGAACTAAACTCTGAACTAATTTTTTATCAATACCCGTCATATTGAACGACAAGTATGTTTATATACAGAATTCCCTCGTATAGCATGATTTTTTTTTTATTATGAAGAAATGCATTCAGGCATTCATCATGCAGAATATAAGCGATTCCACCTTAGAATGTTTCCAAAATAAGGTTTCTTAGTAGGCAGCACAATTATAAGCACATATAATTATGCTGCCTACCTTTGAGAAGGTCAGGACCGCACCTATGATGCCTTAAAATGCTGTCTAGATAGGCGGCATGTGGGTTCAAACAGAGCTAGTGTGTGTGTGCATGTATATATGTATAAATGGGTGTATTCAGGTTCATATATCAGTTTTTTTTCTTGTTTCAGAGAAATAGGGAGTGACTGGAGGAATTCTGAGATGGAACAGATTACCCATAATTCACGAGGATAACTTAACTGGACCTGTTTCCTGTCTGGAGCCGCGAACTGCTCTATAACCAGCGGATCCGGACCGATCTGAGCAGAGCTGAGAGTTTGGAGCCGGTTTGTTAACTCACGTGAGAAATGTAAAGAATTACAACTACACACAGATATTTTCTAACACAAAGCCTTCACACAAACCTGCTGGCATTATGTTTTCTGCTGATTCGATAGATATTTTTGACATTCAAAATGAGCAAAGTGGTTAACGGTAAAGACTTTTCCCCAGTTTAACACTGCATGTAAACATCTTTACTAGTCTTCATATGTCTTGTGTTTGATATCAAAACTGTAGGATGCAACGAAACCCAACAATTTCAAAATGTAAGCGCATTTTCTAGTGTTGTGGGGTTTTATAATTAGCGGGTTTTTGATAGTTATCAGTGTTTTGTTGTGTGTAAACACACTGGACACGCACTGACAGCAGCTTGACGCTACAGTTGCTAACATGTTCCGAGTGATTATTATTGCGCCGTTGCTAAAGGGGGAAGTTGTTGCTAGGCAGTTGCTAAGGTATTCAGAATGGTTTCTAATATGGTTAACTGAAATAAAATATAATATCATAAACTTAAACTTGCATTTTAGCTAGTTGCCAAGGCAATGTTTCTCAATTTTATTTAATTTGATGTACAAAAATAACTAAATCTGAAATAAAAATGACTATATAGACATTTGAAAGAAAAAAATCTAATAAAAATGAAGGGAAAACAACAAAATTACTAAAACAAATTACAACTTAAAATGAAAAATATGATAATAAAAACCAATTCAAGGTATTAATAAAAACTATAATGATAGTTGCTTATAAAGAGGAGGTTTGTGTGTTTTTGATTTTAGGTGTTACCAGTGTTATTGTAGTATTATTTATATACTGTTGTAGTATTTATTCATACTTTAAATGAGTTGTTTTCAGTTTCATTTTAGTTTTAGTGCCTTTATGTGTTTATGTCCTTTTTTAATATTTCTATTTATCTTTCATTTTTTTTAATTAAACATTTACATTTTAAAAGGAACATCTCTAATTTTCATTTATGCATTATTTTTTTTTTCGTCTAATATTTATATTTATTCTATATTTTAGATTACAAATATTTTATTTTATTTTTATTTTCACACACTGAAAACAGGTTTTTATAGTTTTAGTTTTAGTCAATAATAGCTGAAAAAATATTTAACGCTTCAAAATTTTTAGCGATATAGCTGATGGAAATGGCATTTATAGATAAAGAGAATATGCGTAAAAAAACCTTTGCAAAATTTGTCTCCAGCCTGTTTCCATCCAACTTGCTTTTTACCGATAAAATGGTGTGCGTGATGACGTCATCCCTAAAAAAAAACCGGATTGTCGCATAAGTTTTGGTCTATCGCAAAAAAATAAAAAATACTAATAATAATCACCCTTGAGCTGTTTCCTTACATAATTTCACCTGTTGTGCAAATTACATAGACTAGTAGCATATTCTTCATCCATTTGAAAATAAACTTTATTATATAGGGTATTATTTAATTGTATATATCTACATAAAATAATTTTTATTAACAAGTGTCAAGGTTTTTTTTTGTACTTAGGCCTTTAGACTATTTAGATACAAACCCGATTCCAAAAAAGTTGGGACACTGTACAAATTGTGAGTTAAAAAGGAATGGAATAATTTACAAATCTCATTAACTTATATTTTATTCACAATAGAATATAGATAACATATCAAATGTTGAAAGTGAGACATTTTGAAATGTCATGCCAAATATTGGCTTATTTTGGGATTTCATGAGAGCTACACATTCAAAAAAAGTTGGGACAGGTAGCAATAAGAGGCCGGAAAAGTTAAATGTACATATAAGAAACAGCTGGAGGACCAATTTGCAACTTATTATGTCAATTGGCAACATGATTGGGTATAAAAAGAGCCTCTCAGAGCGGCAGTGTCTCTCAGAAGTCAAGATGTGCAGAGGATCACCAATTCCCCCAATGCTGCGGCGAAAAATAGTGGAGCAATATTAGAAAGGAGTTTCTCAGAGAAAAATTGCAAAGAGTTTGAAGTTATCATCATCTACAGTGCATAATATCATCCAAAGATTCAGAGAATCTGGAACAATCTCTGTGCTTAAGGGTCAAGCCCCGAAAACCATACTGGATGCCTGTGATCTTCGGGCTCTTAGACGGCACTGCATCACAGACAGGAATGCTACTGTAATGGAAATCACAACATGGGCTCAGGAATACTTCCAGAAAACATTGTCAGTGAACACAATCCACCGTGCCATTCACCGTTGCCGGCTAAAACTCTATAGGTCAAAAAAGAAGCCATATCTAAACATGATCCAGAAGCGCAGGTGTTTTCTCTGGGCCAAGCCTCATTTAAAATGGACTGTGGCGAAGTGGAAAACTGTTCTGTGGTCAGACGAATCAAAATTTTAAGTTCTTTTTGGAAAACTGGAATGCCATGTCATCCGGACTAAAGAGGACAAGGACAACCCAAGTTGTTATCAGCGCTCAGTTCAGAAGCCTGCATCTCTGATGGTATGGGGTTGCATGAGTGCGTGTGGCATGGGCAGCTTACACATCTGGAAAGGCACCATCAATGCTGAAAGGTATATCCAAGTTCTAGAACAACATATGCTCCCATCCAGACGTCGTCTCTTTCAGGGAAGACCTTGCATTTTTTCAACATGACAAACCACAGCCCACATACTGCATCAATTACAACATCAGGGCTGTGTAGAAGAAGGATCCGGGTACTGAAATGGCCAGCCTGCAGTCCAGATCTTTCACCAACAGAAAACATTTGGCGCATCATAAAGAGGAAGATGTGACAAAGACCTAAGACAGTTGAGCAACTAGAAGCCTGTATTAGACAAGAATGGGACAACATTCCTATTCCTAAACTTGGGCGACTTGTCTCCTCAGTCCCCAGACGTTTGCAGACTGTTATAAAAAGAAGAGGGGATGCCACACAGTGGTAAACATGGCCTTGTCCCAACTTTTTTGAGATTGATTGAGGTTGATGCCATGAAATTTAAAATCAACTTATTCTTCCCTTGAAATAAAACATTTTCTCAGTTTAAACATTTCATATGTCGTCTATGTTGTATTCTGAATAAAATATTGAAATTTGAAACTTCCACATCATTGCATTCTGTTTTTATTCACAATTTGTACAGTGTCCCAACTTTTTTGGAATTGGGTTTGTACTAGAGCATCAAGCAATATTCATAAACAGGTGCAGTTGTATTTATTTATTTTTTTTCTAGTTAACTTTTATTAGACTGTATTGGAAATAGAAATGTTCACTTCTGTGATTTCGTTTCTCCTAACCGACAACCGGCAGTCGTTAAGCCATTATTAACCATTAACCGACAAGATTATGTTAAACTGCATTTAATTTCACATCTCATACTCCATACTGTGTCACATACTATTATTTTTTTAAATGATCAGCCAGTGTGGAGTGAATAGTATGCAGTATGTAGTACATGTGTGTGGTGTCACGTCAGGTCGCTCAGTTTTGGGGTGAATCCAACCCGGTCTAATTTAATCAGAGTTTTTGGCAGTGCTCTCCTCACTCAAACTATCTAATTAATTCACTTAGTTAATTAACTCTCCTCAGCCTGAATCTAATTATGCCGTCCGTTCACAGACGAGTAGCTCTAAACAAACATGTTTTATTCCCTCATTTACTCTCCGTCTCTCTAGGAACAATTAGAGAAGGAGAGCTTTGTGTTGGTTCTGCTCTTTCTCTCCGTGTCTTTGTGTGAACGCAGGGGACTCTACGGCGCACATGCTCAGGTTTGCTCGGGTTAATGTTTTCTCCTGAACTTATCTTCTCTGTCTGACCTATTTCCTCTGGCTAATCACTTTTGGGAAAGAATCCTAAAGTCTCTATCTCTATCTATCTGTCCGTATCTTTCTGCTCCTTCTCCTCTTTTTGCTTCTTCTCTGTAGTGGTTTATGGAACTTTGAGTTTTTTTCCAGTCTTGTTCTTGGAAGCTTTTAACCCTATAAAGCCTGCTGTGTTGTATTTGATACACAAGCCTCTAAAAGATCAAAAACCTGTCGCACTCCATGCTTTCTGTCATCTGACTGATCTGTTTTATCATGTAAAAACTCTGTAATTGCACAAACATCCAGCTTCAGCTGGAGCTTCTCGTGTCAAATCTTGACTGATTTTGATCAAGTAAAGGTCAGAATAACTGCAGTAATATTTCCAGATGAACACTTTCTGGACTGAAGCAGTTCAGCTTTACTTGATTCTCCATCAATCATGTTTTAGAGTCTCAAATCTGATCTTCGGGATCTTTTGAGGAGCGTTTGTTTCCAGGAGCTTTACTTTCACTGTTCCTCAGCGGAGGAATGATCTTCACAAGCCTCCAGAACATCGCACATCTTCTGAGGAGCCTTTATTTCTTCATGTCTCAATCAGCACTGGATTGCATTGCATTATATGCTTGGATCATTTCAATCTCATCTTAATAAGACATACTACTGGAAATATAGAGTGACCACTGATATTTTTTGTTAGAATCTGCAACAAATTGCATATTTTTGGTCAGTTTGAGTCTGCATATGCAAAAAACACATATGCAGACTTTAAAAAAAAAGTTTTTTTAAAAGGTTTAATAAACTGTTCAATTAAAAAAATAAATAAAAAATCATTATTTCCTTTTATAGTTTAATTTGGAACCTGCTATATTCTCAGTGTATTTTAAAGGAAGTAATTGAAAAGTCATGATTTACTCACCCTTATGTCATGTTAATGCTACTTTAATACTTCGTGTTAAAGAATAAACCCTGACATGATTACTTGAGGAACATCAGCTCAGCTAACAAGGAACATTCTCAGAACTTTAGCTAACATTCAGGTTCTCTCAAACTTATGACCAAACATTAATAGAATGTTTGTTCAGAGTTATCCTGTCTTTAAAAATGTTCCTAAAATGTTAGTACAAGACATAGTTCAAAGAATGTTTTATGGAACGTTCATCAAACTTTTTTTAAATGTTAATTGTTTTGGAACATTCAGAGAAGATACAAAAGTAACACTTGTTTCATGTTCGGAAAACTATATAATGGAATGTACACTTAACATTTGAATAACCTTAAAAAAGACATTGGACATTTTAAATGCTCAGAGAACATTCAGAAATAACTTTTCATAACTTAAAGGGAACAATAGCCAAACGTTCTTAGAAAACATTATTGTTAGCTGACAATACATATAATGTTTTGTCTTGTAAAAAAATTCAGCTTCAGATTATGCCGTCCACTTTTAGTCCCTAAATTTGTGAGGTATTGTGCAACAGGACACACTGTACAATGAACGGCGTCCCTTGTAAAAACATGCGTGGCCTTTGACCCTGCGTGTGTTTTGATAGTGTTCATTCCTGATGTTTTCATCACGCTGCTCTGTTTTAAATCCTTCTGATGGCACACACACACACACACACTGTGTCTCCATCTTTCTGTGAGTCACTGGGCTGATGGTTTGTTGCTGTTTGGATAACTGATAAAACATACAGACTCCTGCATGTGTGTTGAATGATTGACTGTGGCGCCTACAGGTCATGCTTTGTGTACATCACCACACACACACACACACACACACACACACACACACACACACACACACACACACACACACACACACAAATACGTTCGCTCAAAGGTTTGTTTCTGTAAACACTGATTGTGTATAATGAAACTGCACATAAAGAGAACACATTTACACACTGTATTCAATATTTACAGATGCACACTTGCATGACCATTCAAACACATAGAAAACTGTGCAGGCATCAAGTTAAACAGATTATTTGGCTACATATACACAGTTTCTACATCCTGTACAAAACTAGGGTTTCTGTGATCCAGTGGTTTGGATTGGTGTTGTTTTATAGTGTAATTTATATATTATTACTGCATTTTAATTTTAGTTGAAGTAAAATGTTAATAATTTTATTATGTGCTTTTGTCATCGATTTTTTTTTTTCTAGGAATTTTACAGCTACTTTAAAGCGCGTATTATTTCATTTAGTTTTATTTTTCAGCAATTTTTAAAGCTACAATTACAATTAAGTTTTTTTTTTTAAACCAATATTTGTATTTTATTTTAGAGTGAGCTGAGTTTCTCAGTACCAAGTAATATTGTTACTACTGTTTACATAAAATATTATTTATTGAACAATAATATTTAATAAACAACCACAGCCATTATAAAAGCAGTTCAGTCAATGCTGTGATAAAGCATTAAATTTATATAAAAATATAAAGTTATGAAACTTTGCCCTTAACCATTATTATTTTATTATTAGTATTATGATTATTATTATTATTATTATTATTATTATTATTAGCTGCATTTCAGTTACCGAAATATGTGAATATTGAAGTTTTTTGTAGTTTTAGATGAGAATAACAACACTGATTTGTATTGAAGCTTATTTCTGCCATGGAATACAAAGAAAATAAAGGTAATTGTAACTTTTTATCTAACAATTCAGACTTAAACTTACAATTCTTACTTGTTCGCGATAACTGGGATTTTATATCTCACAATTCTATTTTTTTATTCAGTGAGAGAAAAAAGCTTCAGATTCCTTTCATATAAGTCTTCTGTGTTTTATCATTCAGCAGCTGAAAATCATAAGTGTGTTTTAATGAAAACAGTGTAATTTCTGGTGTTTGTTCAGACTCTGTCCATGTTTCAGCATGTTCTCGCTTCTGTTTTGACACACACACACACACACACACACACACACACACACTGAGTGAGAGAGACGCACACAGAGAAGGTCAGAGATACTTGACATTATGTTAAGCATGTCAGTCATCCTTCAGCCTCTCTCTCTCTCTCTCTCTGTCTCTCTCTCTCACACACACACACACACACACACACACACACACACACACACACACACACACACACACACACACACACACACACACACACACACACAGTCCAGCGGGAGTGCTGTGGAATCTGTCCCATAATGCACCATGGGAAACATAGAACTGAGATCTCTTCATTCTGCCACTGGAGAGACGCTCATACATCAATGACAGAAAAGAGTTGAACTTCATCCAAAAAGCTGGCCAGCAACTTTATGCTGTCTTTTAAGATACCTCTGTTTAGCCAAAATATTAGGTAGTATCTCATTTATTCTTTGCAATATATATATATATATATATATATATATATATATATATATACATATATACAGTAAAATATGTATAATATACATATATATAATGTTGCTTATATTATATGCCATTTAATATAATATCATTTTATGGTAATTTAAATATTTAACACATATTACATTATAATTATTACTGTAATATTTAAATTTTTTATATTAAATTACATATTGATTTATGCATATATGCATATTACGCAACACTGAAGTATGAATAAAATGATTCAAAATTAAATTAGTTTAATTATTTAAAAAGTGTTTTTCTAACATCTGTGTTACATGTCTTATGCTTATTACTGCATTAAGTAATGCATTAGTTTAGCTACCTGATAAAATCAAACTTGGACTCAATTTAAAGCAACTCAAAATCCTTTTAAGGCAAGTACATTCATTTGGCGGCCGCTCAAGCACAACTCCTATTAACTTGAACTGAAAAAGATGGAAATCTCCAAACCAGTTTGTCATGATTAAGCTTCAGTATCACATTTCAAATCTGCAACAACAGTATCATATATTTTGCTACTTTAGCTCAATTTAAACTATAAATCTTTTTCTTTGAGCAGATCAGGCTTATGCATGTGTGTTTTAGAGTAAACACAGTATCAAATATTGGCTTTTTTTTCTGTAGATGCCACTTTGAATGTTGCATTTCCATTGATTTTCCTTCAAGAGGTTTGTCTTCTCCTCATTCTGACTGCAGATGCTGCCTACGTAGTGTTCAGTTTTTTGCCCTCTGTATAATATGATGCCTTTATTATCCATGTCTCTCTTTAATTTACAGTCTGTCTAGGGGTTCCTGTTTTTGTTCTGTTTACTGTGAGCAAAAGTCACAGTTTGTGTGTGTGTGTGCAATATGAACAAGTGAAAACAGGAAGCATTTTCAACACAAATGCACAGTTGACTGTTTTATGATGCTAGCGGATACACATTCATACATACACACACATATCAATCATTCAATTCCTAATGAGTTTCAAATTCTTTGACCTATAACTTTCTCTCCACCCTTTTCCTCCCTTGCTCTTCTTCCTGTGACAGAAATAAACATTTCCTGTTTGGCACTGGCTGCTTAGGCTTCACTCATGTGGATCTAGAAAGGTCCGAAGCAATTAGTAAATCAATCAATCAATAAATAGATCAAGAAAGTTAAATGTACAAACCTATTTTTGGTCTGGTAATTGACAATTAGAAATATTTATTTTTATTCTGAAAAGAAAATTGAAATGCAATACTTGCTCTGTTATTTAAAATATAAATATTAGATAACTAAAGGAATTAGAAAAGCTGCCTTGGCAAATGACAAAAATATTTATAAGTTGGAGCAATACAATGATTAACTGGAAATAATACAAAATAAAAAATTAACTAAAACTGAAATAAAAATAAAAGAATTCTAAATAATAATGTAAAAAACTACTAAATGACATAATCATACAAATTGACTAGAAATGCAACTAAAGTTGAAATAGAAAATATATAAAAATACAAAATAAACTGAAAATATTAAAATAAGAGGTAATAAATATATATAATAGTATATACAGTACAAAAAACTAAAATAACACTGATATGGATCCAAATAGAATATTTTGAACAATATTTTTTGTTTTAATGCAGTTTTGCTAAAAAAAATTAATTATTGCTTAATTTAATTATTTATTGCTTTTATCATTATTAAACTACTTTAGCTCTTTTATATATATATATATATATATATATATATATATATATATATATAATATATATATATATATATATATATATATATATATATATTAAAACAATTAGGCTATAATATCAAATCTTCTTACATGACAAGATTATTTTAATCTGGATCTAGGCTGTTTCCCAATTCTCATACTTACACAAAAATGTCCGATCTGTCAAGGGGTTGTGGGTAATATCATCTCAGCATATTTTCAGCATACTGCGATTTGGCTTGACTTATCTGGCATGTTATTCGGGATGCATTTGGGATGTAATGCTTTAGACTCGGAAGTGATGACAGTTCAGCTCATTCAGCTGAGAGCTCCTGCTAAACAATGAGAGAGAAATCAAATACTGCTCTAATCTGTCTAATCTACACCATATCACACACACACACACACACACACAGTCCAGTGTTGACCTGAATGAATGGATCACACACACACACACACACACACACACACACTGAGAGGAGGATGTCGGGACAATGGCCTGGTCTCAGGGGCTTCGGTATTGTCTGAGTTTCATGTGGAAGCTGACCCGTCTTTCCCTTCCCACACCCCACCTGAGAGAAACCCGAGCTGCGGCTCTATCAGTATCACTCTTATTGACATAATTACACTTACTTTTCATCTGTAACACCCCCCGTTTAATTAATACTACTAAAGTCAACCATCACTAGTACTATTGCTCATTGTATAAATGTTAATCAAACTTCCAACTCTAAGTATTTTGAAGGAGGTTCTCAAAACGTGTCTAGAGACCAGAATATCACCCATAATGCATTGAAACCGTTCACTTGAGACATGCAAACATGTTCTTGCATGTAAAATCTATAATAGTTAGGATTATGTTGAAGAGTATGGGTTGGTAATATTTTTAATGTTTTTAAAAGAAGTCTGCAAACCAAGGCTGCATTTATTTGATTAAAAAGACATTTGCAATTATGAAATATTGTATTTATGTGAATATATGTGATCAAAGCTGAATTTTCAGCATCATTACTCCAGTCTTCAGTGTCACATGATCTTCAGAAATCATTCTAATATGCTGATTGGCTGCTCAAGAAACATTTCAAAACAGTTGTGCTGCGTAATGTCTTTGTAGAAACTGATGTATTTTATTTTTCAGGATTCACAGATGAATAGAAAGTTCAAAAGATCAGCATTTATTTTGAAATTGTATCATTATAAATGTCTTCGCTGTCACTTTTGATCAGTGTAATGTGTCCTTGTTTAATGAAAGTATGAATTTAATAACTATTTTTACTTGATTAGTTTATTACTTTCCTCTTGCTGTTTGAGTTTATATATATGCACCATGTTCTCATTGTCAGCTGCCTGTCCTGTTAATCAGCATGGTTCAATCACTTTATTGAGGTCAAGTGTTTGTTAAGAACGTAAGTGTAATATAATCTGTGTATGTGTATGAAATAAAACACCCGTTTGGATTTGATTGACAGAATAAACACAACACATCTCAGCATTTAATCGAAGACAAATTGAGCCCAGATGTAGCATAGAGTCACACACACACGAACACGCTCCAATTCCCGCTTTCTCTCTGGAAGATCATGAGCTTTCTGTTGCCAGGAGCTCAATGATAAAACCCTAAATATCCTTTTCCAGTCGTCTTTATTGATCTGTGAGCTGGATGCTGCTGCAGCAGTGTGGGTTTTTGTGTAGTTTGGTGATCTAGGTTAAGGATATATAGTTTGTCATTGACTAGTCATGTGAAGTTTAACTGATTCCTATCAGTGCAGGTAATGTTAGTGTGCATTAGTGAAGGAGTGCTAGAATCTCTCTCATTGTTGGGTTGATAGCAGCTGGTGGGCAGATCTGTATCAGTCCGTCTCTCTCTCTCTGTCTGTAGGGTCAGTCTGAGGTCAGTGTGCTGCTCACCTGTCAGCAGGTGCTGGGACACAATGACACACCTGTCCTTGCACACACACACACACACACACACACACACACACACACACACACACCGATGAACTTTTGCTCATGAGGTGTGTTTGCGTTCTGAAATCTATCAGCAAAACAGCACAAACCTACTGAACACATTGAGCATTGAATAATCTGTCTGTCTGTATCTCTCTCCTGTCCATCTGTGTGTTTTCTTTTCCCAGAGTGCATTGCTGGAATATGTGTGAGAGTGAACAGGAGATGAGGTCACAGGAAGTCAAGCCCTGGCTGCAATTGTGTGGAAAAAGGACACTTCCTGTCCGCTTCCCCAATCCCTTATGTGGTAGGTCACTGTTATGTTGAACAGCAATAAATAACGTGATTGAAGCATGCATTTCTGGTTTGCACACCTGAGATATATATACTTTTGCAAGCTATTACATTTTGTAATTATTTATGTTTATTTATATGTTTTATTTTTAATTGCATTTGGAGACACTTGAGGCAAAGAAATTACACATTTATTTTTTTCTTACAATTTTCACAGACACACACACACACACACACATACACACACACACACACACATATATATTGCATAGATAGATACAGTAAAGAGTAGTGTCACCAAACAGAATTAAAAATAGTATAGTAAAATATAAAATAAAAAATGTAGTGAAAAATAATATAATTAACATTATATAAATTAAATATTAAATAGTTTTCCAAGTGATTTTTTTGACAAACCGATGGAAGCTCAAACTAACATGTTTTGACAGCGCCATTAAGTCACAGTGTTTAATTTTTCAGCCTATGAATGGAGCATTAATCTGGAAAAAAATTTTTACAGTAAAAAATTTACACAAATCGCCTCTCTTTCTTTTACTTGCTAGCTTTACACCAAAAACTCTCTCCAGGTTGAAAATGTACAACAACCACAGCAGACACACAGTGAGCAGGGAGAAAGGAGTACTGAATAATCTGCTGTAATGTTCACTTCTTTTCACAGTCACACACACACACACACACACTCGCCGTCTGTGAGAAGCTCTCTGCAGGGAGAAATCTGACCCGGCATAAAAGCTTGGGAAAAATCCCCACAGCTACTAAATGGGTGATTAACATGACTTAGATGCCTGGATTTGTGTGTGTGTGTGTGTGTGTGTGTGTGTGTGTATGATGTGTGTGTGTGTGTGTGTGTGTGTGTGTGTGTGTGTGTGTGTCGTCTCTGTCTCTCTGTAGTGTATGATGACAGTGTGTGTCAGTGGTGTATTATTGTGGCTCCAGGTAAGTGGGATCTCATCTGACTGTGTGTGTGTGTGTGTGTGTGTGTGTGTGTGTGTGTGTGTGTGTGTGTGATTTGTGTTCACTCTGTCTTCTGATATCACACAGCAGACACCTGTAACTCTGCTGGCATCTGAGCCATCATCAAATATTAAATCGCACACACACATTGATGTCTTCAGTAGATTCAGAATGATAGAAATAGCTTGTTTGGGCATCAATAGCAGACTAGCCACTCAAAGGCTGATTACATTTATAGGTAGGGAAGTTATTCTGGTTTCTTTGAAACTTAAAAGAATAGTTCACCCAAAAATGAAAATTTGCTGAAAATGTCCTCCAAGATGAGTTTGTTTCTTCATCAGATTTGTAGAAATGTAGCATTGCATCAGTGTCTCATCAATGGATGCTCTGCAGTGAATGGGTGCCGTCAGAATGAGAGTCCAAACAGCTGATAAAAACATCACAATAATCCACAAGTAATCCACTCCACTCCAGTCCATCAGTTAACATCCTGAGAAGACAAAAACTGCCTGTTTGTAAGAAACAAAACCACCGTCAAGACATTTTTAACTGTTGCTTCCAGTTAAATAATGAGTGCATGGGGTCAGTTTGTGGGTGAGGATAAAACCGTCTGTGTGTCCAGAGAGATTGAGACAGCACTGCTGATTGATCAATACTGTCTGCTCTCTGATTTCAAGAAACATTTTTTTGATTTTATCACTGATGCAAGATCAATGTCTCAACTAATTATAATGTCTGAATGGACAGACAGACAAACTCTGACCTGACTCTGTCTGTCTATCTGTCTGTCTATTTATCTGTCTGTCTGTCTGTCTGTCTGTCTGTCTGTCTGTCTATCTATCTATCTATCTATCTATCTATCTATCTATACAGATTTAAAACTGAAAATGTTCATGAAGCTTACAGTATGTATTGTATGTATGTGTTCTGCCTTCCTGTGTTTCTATTGGTGGTCTGTTTGCGCCTCAACCTGTCACTCTGGGTTAGTGTGTGCGAGTGTGTGTGTGTGTGGGGTATGTTTGTGTGTCATGACCTCTCATTGTTTTCCTGTCATTCTTTCACTGGGTAGAGAGAGCTCAAAAGGTCAGAGGTCAGGAAGTCAAAGTAAGTGTGTGTGTGTGTGTGTGTGTGTGTGAAGAGCTGCACTGCTCTCAGACCCTCTTCCGGCCTTTCCCACAGAATAACAAGAGTCAGTTTTTTGGAGAAAATATGAATGCACAAAACTCAATGCCACGATGTTGGAATGTTGTAGGCGATTCCCACGATATTAATATGTGGTTTCTAGGGTGTTTTAGTGGTTGCTAACTGTTTTTTTTCTTCTTTCCTGTCTGACATGAAAAGAGTCCTGCAAACTCAAGTCTCTGGGATATTCTGGTCTATGTATATGGATATGTGTCTGTGGGATTTTTAAACCAACTCAGTTCAACTGCACTGACACTATTGAATGAGAACAGAATTAAACCGAATTGAGCTAACCTACTGTCTTCTGTAGAGCTGCTTTATAACTAAATTTAACTTTATTTTTGATTCATAATTGAAATTTGCAACATCAGTGCTGTTGATCTGAACTGAATCAACATTGAACTAAATTGAGCTGAATAATGACAGTGTTATATTCTTTAGAGCTTTAATTGAACTTGTTTCAATTTCATAATGAATGAACTTTGCAAAACTTGAACTGAATCAGCTGAATCAACATTACCGATTCACTGATTCATTACTGATGAACTTGCAACATCAGTGCTGTTATTGAACTGAATTGAATCAACATTGAACTGAATTGAGCTGAATCTTATGTAGAGCAGGTTTAGAGCTGAACAGAACTCGTTTCCATTTCATAATTGGACTTTGCAGCACTGACACTTCTTGAACTAAATTACATCAATATTGAACTGAATTGAGCTGAATAATGACATGAGCTTTGCAACATTGACACTGTTTTTGAACTAAATTGAATCAACATTCAACTGAACTGAATTAAAATGGTCTTCTGTAGAGCTGCTTTACAGCTGAATGGAACTTGTTTCCTTCTCGTGATTGTTGTGTTTTGCAGGTTTGGAGCTTAAATTGAATCGTTTGAGTTTAAATAATTGATGACCTTTGCAACACTGACACTTAAATTGTGTTACATTTCTGTTTTATAACTGATTAAATGTGCGACACTGACACTTGAATTGAATCTCACTGAACTGAATTGAATCATCTTTAAACCAAACTGAACTGAATCATTTCGGTTGCACAGCTCAAGAACTTTGCAACACTGACACCTGAATTGAATCAGTTGAGTCAACATATTATTAAACTGAACTAAATCAACATTGAGCTGAACAGTGTCAACCCTGTTGTCTTCTGTTGAGCTGCTTTATAGCACTGTACAGATTTACATGTCATTTCATAATTTCATGATGAAATTTGCTACATTAACACTGATATTTTCATGCTTATTACCGTGAAAATGCTCTGAAATGATCTGTAATGTGACTAGACTTAGACTTGTTTAGACACTTTTTGATGACCCCGGTATCACCATCTGATGTGATAACACTACCATCATGCTCTTCATTGCATCAGTCCACACATTATTTTCCACTACGCTTTTTCTCCGCAGAAGTTTCCGTCAGCAGCGTAAAGAAATGAAAAGTGTGCTGGTTCCCATGGCAGCTAATCCCTGTCCATCACTGTGGAAACACACAATGGGACGCAGGACAGCTGGAGCTGTGTGTGTGTGTGTGTGTGTGTGTGTGTGTGAGAGAGAGAGAGAGAGATAGAGAGAGAGAGAGAGGGAGAGCTTGTCTCTATTTGTAAAGCGTAATATCCGAGGGTCCCCTGGTGTCTGCTGAAAAAGAGTCATGCAGAGCGCAATCTGTGTGTCGGAGATGTCGAGGTGTGTGTGTGTGTGTGTGTGTGTGTGTGTAAAACACATCTAATCTCCTGAACTACCACCTCATCATTTAACATGATACTAACACACATCAAAGCGCTGCTGCGGGCCACACACTCTCAACCCTGCGTGTGTGTGGGATTATGCAATTACATTTGCCTTTCTTTTTCGCTCATTCCAGTGTGATGTCATCACCTTAAGTCTTTCTTTCATGTCTTGTCTTTCTCTCTCTGTCTGTCCGTATGTCTGTAGGAGGGTAACAGTAGCTGCGGCGTCTGCTTCAGTCGTATCTGTTTGAGGTGGAATGACTTTTTTGAGCCACATTTCATCATGTTACACTGGATTTCTTAAAGGTAAGCATATGAAATGAAATACTTTCATGTCACGTGTAGAACACAAAAGAAGATGTTTAGCAGAATGTTCACACTGCTTTTTCATATAATGAAAGAGAATGGGGCTGTCAAGCTTCAAAAATGACACAAAACCACCATTAAAGTATCATAAAAGTTGTTAAACTGATGAAGAATCGAGCAAGTCACATTTCCCTTCTGGTGAATAAACATTTTCAAACAAAGATGTATCACACCAGATTTGATGTTTTTGACAAAATGGCATTAGATTGAGAAGTGTAAAACATTTCATTACTTGAAACAAAATAATGCATTTATTTTATTTCAGCTATTTGCCAATTTTTTGTTTAGTCTCACTTGAAGTACTAATATAACTAAAACTAAATAAACTAAAAGTAATATATAAAAATGTTTCAAAAATGTATAGACATATGAAAAATTAAGAAAAAGACAAAAACACAAAAATAAAATATTATTCAAAATATTATTCAGAACTATAAAAAAGCTTATTTATTATTCTTAATCAAAAATATTTGTGGTATTTATTTATTTTTAACATTACACACATTTTGCGCTATTGTTCAAACGTGTCGGAGCAGCAGTAAATTAATATTTTGATTTAGCAAGGACACATTAAATTGATTAAAAGTGACAGTAAAGACATTTATAATGTTACAAAAGATTTCTATTTCAAATAAACGTTGTTCTTTTGAACTTTCTATTCATCAAAGTATCCTGTTAAATAAAATGCATCACGGTTTCCACTAAAATACTGGGCAGCACAACTGTTTTGATAATAATCAGAAATGTTTCTTGAGCAGCAAATCTGAATATTAGAATGATTTCTGAAGATCATGTGACACTGAAGACTGGAGTAATGATGCTGAAAATTCAGCTGCGCATCACAGAAATAAATTATATTTTAACAAATATCCACATAGAAAACAGTAACTTCAAATTGTAATAACATTTTTCAATATTACTGTTTTTACTGTATTTTTGATTAAATAAATGCAGCCTTTTTGTGAGCAGAATAGACTTCTTAACGCTGGTATACAGTATAAAACATCTAACTTTCTGACAAGATTTCAGACTGTAGTGGATCACATGGAAACTCTCAGTCAGTGTTTAGTTTCAACGACCCGCTGCTATTAAACTCCAGTCGTATTTCAGCTCCAGCCTCTTTCTCCTGATTCTCTCTTACACAGAAGTGACTCTGCTCACGGATGGTTCACGTTATTTTATAAAGCGAATTACGAAACTACAATTTTCCTAAAGTTACTGTTCCACCTCATGCGATCCGCTGCCAGCATTCATCCCCTGCCTTCATTACGCCGTTTTAGAGTCTCACACGGGACGGAGTTTGAGCCCAAAACAGCCCTCGGGGGTTAAGCTACACACCAGTGGAAGATGACATCATGTGAGGGCACACACACACCTCAGGCTGTGTGTGTGTGTGTGTGTGTGTGTGTGTGTTTTCCGGCCATCTTGAGTTTCCTCAGCAGTGGAGCTCCAGGCCCTTGGCTGTCGTGACTCTGTGTGTGTGTGTGTGTGTGTGTGTGTGTGTGTGTGTGTGTGTGTGTGTGTGTGTGTGTGTTTTCCTCGGCTGTCGTGCGCTCACAGAGCTGGAACATGTTTCTAGAAGAGCTTTTAACAAGCGATCACGTTTACCAACCGACTCACACTGACTAATGCAATACAACACCACACACACACACACACACACACACACACATGCGGCAGAGTTAGTGGGGAGAGTCACGCTAATGGCTGAGAGTGTGCATTGTTTGTTATTTAGAGATATACAAATATATTCAAAATGTTGGTAAGACTTTTCTGCTCACCGAGGCTGCATTTATTTGATTTGATTAAATACATTATAAAAAGTGAAATATTCTTGCAATTTAAAACAACTGTTTTCTGTCTGAATATATAGTAACGTTTAATTTATTTCTGTGATGCGCAGCTGTATTTTCAGCATCATTACTCCAGTCTTCAGTGTCACATGATCTTCAGAAATCATTCTAATATGATGATTTGCTGCTCAAGAAACATTTCTGATTATTATCAGTGTTGAACACAGTTGTGCTGCTTCATATTTTTGTGGAAACTGTGATGCATTTTATTTTTCATGGTTCTTTGATGAACAGAAAAGTCAAAATAAAATAAAAGCTTTTGTACCATTATAAATGTCTTTACTGTGACGTTTCGTCTTTCAATTCTGTCCTTGATATATAAAAGTTTTAATTTATTTAAAAAATATTTTTGAATGTTATTTTTATTTTTTTCTTAATATATGAATATTTTTATTATTGTTTTATTTTCTTAATATTTTTCAATTTTTTGTTATGTTTCTGACTGTTTCCATCATAATTTAGAGTTTATATAAAAATTCTGCCTAAAAAAACTGAGATTAAATCTCACAGTTGCAAGAAAAAAGTCACAATTATGAGATAAAAAGTCGGAGTTACCGTTTTTTACGTTTAATTTTCAGTGAGGTTTTGTAGTTAAATAATTTGAGGCTTAATTTACTTTAAATCTGGTTAATTGAAGATTGAAGATTTAATTAAAACAGTTGTTTATAAGTGACAGTTGTTTGACCAATGAGTGAAATGTGACTGTAGTATACTTTTAAGTGTACTTAAAATGTGTACCTAAAATTAAAAGTGCACACTGTACTGACTGAAACTTTCCTACAGAAAGGAGAAAACTTAATTACAAACTTCAGTTACCGAACCACTCACTCACACACACACACACACACACACACACACACACACAAACCACCAGCCTCAAGATCTTATCTGACGCAATAGTACTTAACAAAACACTTAAGTGAAACAAGACACTGAGAGAGACAGAGTTAGAGAGAAAGAAAGAGTAGAAGGTAATGCCACGCTGCTGATATCATCATCATCATCATCAGGTTTAAAACAATGTGTTGAGCGGAGGGAGGCAGGCGAGTGAATGGAACAGCTCCGTCACTCTCACCTGCTCTGAAGGTGTGTCTGTTTTCTGACAGCTGAAACCAGAGAGGCTTTTAAGGTTTCCGGTTACCGAAGTAACAAGCAGAAAAATAGAGTTTGATCTCAACTGCTTCCTTTTATCTCCTCAAACCCGACTGAATGATAAGAGATGCGTGGATGATGGATGTTGAATTCAGTCAAGAGCAGTCCAGTGGTGTCAGTCAGAAATCAACAGATAGAGGAAATACCATAACTACTACAGTTATAGTTACTGATTTAATGGAATAAGAAAAAAAAAAATGCAAAAATAACTGTTTGAAGGAGATCACATATTATTTACTATGATTTTACTGTAGTGACAACTGCTGCAGGTAATGTGCTGGCACCAGTGATGGTACTTTATAATTTCCATATACCTACAGTACAGCATGTATTTACATGGTTCTCCAAAGTACTTTAAAAGAATACCATGCTTTTACCTTTACATATAACCTCAAAAAAAAAAAAAATAATAATAATAATAATAATGATGATAAAACTTGCATTTTTCTGAACTGAACCACAATTTTAGCCAAATAAATACATATTTAAATCAAATAAATAAAAGTAAATATTTGGTTACTATGGTAACTCTTTGTGAGGGAATGAGATCAATCAGCTAATGTAGCAAGACAAGTATCTGAGTTATTATAATGAACTGAAACTAAACATAAACTATAAAAAAATTTTTGTTGAAATAACAAATAAAAGTTGAACAAAAAATAGAAAAACCTTAAAGCTTATTTTATTTTATTTCAGTTAGTTGTCAGTGCAACATTTCACATTTTCATTATAAAAAATTATAATTAAAAAAAAAAATTAAAATAATCATTATAATTTTATAATTATAAATAAAGCTGAATTAAAAAGGAATTAAACTTATATATATATATATATATATATATATAAAATGGCAAAAACACAACAAAATTACTATATATATATATATATTATATATATATATATAGTATTATTGAGATACTATTATAGTTTGAATTTATATATATATATATATATATATATATATATATATATATATATATATATATATATATATATATAAAATGGCAAGACACAACAAAATTACTATATATATATATATATATATATATATATATATATATATATATATATATATATAGTATTATTATTGAGATACTATTATAGTTTGAATTTATATATATATATATATATATATATATATATATATATATATATATAAAATGGCAAAACACAACAAAATTACTATATATATATATATATATATATATATATATATATATATATATATATATATATATATATAAATTCAAACTATAATAGTATCTCAATAATACTAAAATAACAGTATTCAGAGAAATCATCAATTCTTTATTCATAAGAATTCATGTTTGTGAAGACGTTCATGAGGGTTTGAGTCTGCGCTGTCACTGCACGGATGAATCTAACACATGCTTGTGTGTGTGTGTCTGTGTCTGTGTGTGTGTGTGTGTGTGTGTGTGCATTTGCAGCTGTTTAGTTTGGCTTTGCTTCAGAGACATTAATACTATTGCATCTTTCCTTCAGATGAGTGGAGGGAGAGTCAGATTTCTGTAGCCCTACTTACACACACACTCAAACATTTGCCATACATAAAAACACATTCGTAAACATAAAATCACATACAATTACAAATGCACAAAACACAAGTTTACATATATGAACATATTTAGGTCATAGGTCACCCAAAAAACCTAAAGAAATAAATAAAAATGCCAAACATGATGGTCCTAATAAATGCTTTATTTAAAAAAAGAGAAAAAAATACTATATATATATAGCTATTTTTTTCTTTTTTTGTTGACAGTTTATGTGAGATTCAATTATATACTGACTAGTTGTATGTGTGCAGTAAGACATTAAAAAAAGTTTAATGGCCTTGTGAAATGTTCTCTCGCAACTATAGATATGAGAGAATTTGCACTCGAGAAGCTTGAATAAAACACTTCTGAACGTACCTTCTTTATGTCTAACAGGTTTGCAGAGAGAAGCTTGTCCAAACCTACTAAAATGCCTACCTACATCACATTTACGGCATCATTTTTGCATCAGATGCGAAGGCTGTTCCAAAAGGTAGGCGGCATAATCATAATGCCGTCTAAGATCCCTTATTTTGGCCAAATATATGGCAGATATATGGCAGCATCACATTGTAATCCAGAAAGGATTATGTTTTTGTGAAACACATGTGACTTAAATTAAAGTATATTCCAGTTTTAAATGTGCATCTGATTACAGATAGCCTGGGATTACACAAGATTTGTATTTTAAAGACAACCAGTTCTAAGGAAGAATAATTAGCTTTTTGGGTTAAAAGAATTTCTTTATTAGAGATTAGACTGTACAGAAATTGAAATCTACACGCTAATACACATGTAGTCACTTAATGCTGATGTTGTTAACTTTAACAATTTGAGAAAAAAATATACCAATAATAATGATTTCCACGGTTTGATAAATGATTGTTAGAGTTAATCCCCATTGGTAGAGTGATTTATTGTAATGCTTTTTTCCTCAGTTGGTCAGAACAAACGTGGCAGACTTGTTCAGATGACAATATCCAAAGCAAAATTCTTATTTGGGTCATATATTCCAAGACGTAGGCTAGAATCTGTGATTCTGAAGAACAGTGAATATCCACAGCTGTGCGGTGACTGACTGCCACACACTCCTCAAAACATTGCAGAGCACAACCCACGCAAAGATGATTATTTCACAAATAACTGCAATTGCAGGTTTTCAAACATAGATGGCGACAAAGAGGCAAAACCAGCTTTAAAAGTGCACTAAGTGGTTTTTAAAAACGCTTTTGACCACAGTGTCGGACCGAGTCCCAAAACACACTTGTAGCCAATCATCAGTAAGGGGGCGTGTCTTGAACTCATAGAAAGAAGAGAGCACTCAATTCACAGCAGATCACACTGTGTGTCATCTTTGCTTGTTTCCACAATCGTCATTATGCCAGTGTTGTGTACGTACGTGTGGGGCGGAGATATCAAAATAGGGGCAAGGTCCTGTTGAGCTATGGGCGTGTTTGTTTTGGTGCTTTCAAATATCAACATCGTTTGGCAAAAATCGCTTAGTGCACCTTTAAATATAAGATAAAATAGTTTAATATAATAAAAAAACAGACCATTTTCTGTGTATTCTGCCCATGTTTAATAGAATACTGCGTAATTGCTTTAGCAGCATGTAAATGTCAAACTCTGTTGTAATCAGCGTTTCAAATCAGTGAGGATCCATTTCATTTCACTGTCTGTGTTGCTGCAGACAGCAGGGCAGATCAGTGGGGTTTGAAACGGAGCCGGCGAGCGAGAGCAGGAGGTGATGTGAGGTAGTGACACACGAGGAATGGAAGTAATTTGTGAGTCAAATGGCTGACTGATTTTTAAGCAGTTTGTGTGGAAAAGCACGCTGTCACACACACACTCTTGCACAGACTCGCCAACATCTCATTTGCTCTCGGAGAGAAAGAGAAAGAAAAACACGAGGTGTATTATTATTTTACCAGTCAGAAAACAGTTTTCCACATGTTAGAATAATAGTGCAGTGATGAAAACTCTGAAATAACACAAATGGAAGTACAGGAGTGATGTAGTGAGCAAAACATATGAAACCTCTTTTGTTTGAAACTTCAAGAAACTTTATGACATGCATCCCGAGATGCTTTTAAACACATTTAAGTTTAGACACACATGCACAAATATTCATAAACACACATTTAGAGCCTCTAATTTGTGTCGTGATGTGCATCATAAATGAGCTATAAATTGTCAAATGAACAAACTTGCTCAGATTCATGTCAGATTTATAAAGCTTTACATTAAAACTAATATGCACGAGTTAACAAAAGTCTCATTCAGTCATGCGTACAGTACTACACACTGTTCATTGTGTGTGTGTGTGTGTGTGTGTGTGTGTGTGTGTGTGTGTGTGTTTTATTGCCAGAAGAATTGCTCGGACCATCTCTCCAAGGAGACACACGGAATTCTCTCCTCTGCCAGATTCCCAGAAATACTGAACACACACACACACACACACACACACACACACACACACACACACACACATAGAGAGAGTGAGAGATATTCCCATTCCGGGTCTGTGCAGCATTCCGATTTCATATTTTATTCCAAATGTGAAAAGCAAACAGAATCCGAGTCACTTCAGTATCATTTCCTGAAATCCGTTCTTTATTATTCTGACTGTGTCGCAGACTGAAGGGATAACGCACCTCTAACCTGTGGACTGACTTTCTTCTGTGGAACACGAAAGGAGATGTTTAGCTGAATGTTCACGCTTCCGTCAAGCAAAAGCATTAAGCACGAAGACTTAAGAAGCACACACTTGGGTCTGTTCTAGACTTAAAGCGGTTATATGATTTCAGAAGGCCTGGAATGTTGTGTATTTTCCAGAATATGAGTTCCATTTTTACAGGTTTTTTTATTTACACCAAAGTGACCAATGTTTTTTTTTTTTTTTCTCACAATTTTGAGAGAAATTTGGACCCGGTGCGACTTATTTAAAAAAGTATTATGCACTACTTTAATAATGCTTTTATGGAGCTTTTTGTCGTTGTTTTGAGCTTATGCAGCTCTAGTCTGCTTCCACTTTCATTGTTTGAAAAACAGCAGCGTTAACTTTTGTCTTTCACATGGACAATGCACCCATAAACATAACCATGGTAAAGCCAGACTGAAGGTAACAGTACAAACACATTCTGACAGCGCAGGAAATATTAAAGCTCGCAGACAGCCAAGACTCCTGCACCGGAGGGGAAGGGCGGCCTTCGTTCTGTTCGTTTAGTCTGGAGGATCCTCAACATTGCTCCGGAGAGATTACTCAATTTCAAATGTGAAATACCTTGAATGTGCGCTTATGCGTGTAATGTCTCACACAATCCAGTTTTCGCTTCCTGTAGGGAAAAACGTCAGCTTTAATGTCCTGAAACCTGGAGAGTTTATTGTCCCCAGGTGACTCTTTTTTTCTGTCCTTCTATCCATTTGTTTCTGTTCCTCTGTTCCAGAATGACTTTAACAGTCCAAGAGTTCAGAAGAATGATGTGTTTATGTGTTGTGTGTAGTTGTGTCGTTTCAACACGGTCCTAACAAACACCAAACAAACCAGGAGGGGACACACACCCCATATTCATATAACACATATTTGGCAGGACACCACTGGGACTCTTTGTGTTATAGATTATGTCCAGAAAGAAATACTAGTGGACTGCATACGCCTGCTTGAAAAACAGACTAAACCAGTCTAAGCTGGTTTGCTGGTCTTCCTGCCTGACAAAATGTCATGGGGCCCATATAAAAGTAGCCGAGCAGGCCAGCTAACGCCAGAAAACTAACTTTAGTCTGCCTTATATAGATTCTGTTGTTGTAGTATATATATATATGAAGAGTTCAATTGCAAAAACAGATAAATAATGTTTTTTTCATTTTTAATCTCAATCCAACTGCAGATGGGTTATTTTGATTAGGTTGAAAATAACAACCTTATAATAAAAAAAAAAAATACAGCTAACTAACACAATAAAACATAATAAAAACATGATAACTTAATAAAAAACATGATTTTTGACAATTAAAAAAAAATTGAGTTATCTGTTTTTGCAAATAAACTCTTTGTATATATAAATATATGACCCTGGACCACAAAAGCAGTGTTAAGTCACTGGGGTATATTTGTAGCAATAGCCAACAATACATTGTATGGGTCAAAATGATTGATTTTTCCTTTATGCCAAAAATCATTAGGATAGTAAGTAAAGATCATGTTCCATGAAGATATTTAGTAAATTTCATAGCGTAAATATATCAAAACTTCATTTTTGATTAGTAATATGCATTGCTAAGAGCTTCATTTGAACAACTTTAAAGATGATTTTCTCAGTATTTTGATTTTTTTGCACCCTCAGATTCCAGATTTTCAAATAGTTGTATCTTAGACAAACATTGTACTATCCTATACATCAATGGAGAGATCATTTATTCAGCTTTCAGATGATGAATAAATCTCAATTTAAAAAAAAATACTCTTACTGGTTTGTACTGTAATTTTTGTTTTAAATATATGTTAAATATCTAAATTGTTACATTAATTATATAATTTATGTATTAAATGTAAGTCATACAATTTTATGCATATGTGTATATATGAAGTTGAAATTGACAAAAAGTAATAACTATGAGGAAAGTCATAATTACGAGACGAAAAGTCATAATAATGACATAAGAAGTTGTAACTATGACAAAAAGTTGAAATTATGAGATAAAAAAGTCAGTTATATAAGTCATATTTATGACCTAAAAGTCAAAATTAGATAAAAAGTCAGAATTATGACACTGTTTATAATTATGACTTTTTATCTCATAATTTCAAATTTTGTCCAAATTATGATTTACCAAAGCATGATTTTGTTTCTTATATTTATTATAATTATGAGATTAGATGTCATAATTATGATATGAAAAGTCATAATTATAAGTCAAAATTATAAGATAAAAGGTCATCATTATGACAAAAAGTCCAAATTATGAAATAAAAAGTCATAATAATGAGATAAGTCATAATCATGAAAAAGTCAAGGTTATAACAATAAAAAAATGGACTTAAAAAGTCATAATTATAATATAAAAATAAAAATTATGAGATAAAAAGTCATAAATGTGTGATAAAAACTCATAATAATGACTCAATGACTCAATAATTATGTGATGAAAAGTCAAAATTACGAGATACTTTGATGCCATATATGGGACTTTTTATCTAATAATTTTTATGTCTTCATTATGACATTTTATGTCATAATTCTGATTTGCAAAAGCATGATTTTGTTTCTTTTGCGGCAAAAAAATTCTAAAAAGATCTCTGTCCATTACCGTGTGAAACGCTTGTTTTGCTGTGTGTTGTTGCGCTCATATGCTGCTGAAGTGTTGTGTAGAGTTTGAATGATATATTTAGTGTAGAGTTGTGCATGAGTGTGTGGCTGTGGTTTGGTCTCCATCACTTCTCCCCTGATACAGTTACAAGGTCAGACATTCTCCCTTCCCATCAGCCCCTCCCTCGCCCTCGGTGCCCCGCGGAGGGTAAAGAGAAGCCGCGGGAGCTGTTAGCATGTTACCAGGGCAATGAGAGCACAAACAGGCATGGGAAGGTTTAGGTTTCTCTTGAGGGGAACGCGTGACCCAAAATAACAAAATAAAACACTGAACCCAGGCCCTGGAGAGACAGACACTCCAGTCCAGACCCACAAATGATCCTGTGGCTCACGGTGACAGCGGCTCTGTTTTCTTTGCTTGAAGACAATGTGAAATTAAAGTTTATTTACGCTCTTAATACATATTCCTGGTCTTTCAGCATACTGTAAGAACTTGTTCCACCTCTGAAGCAACTTTCCTTGTTAGCTGACATTACCAAGGCCGCGTGGGCTGTTGGGTAATGCTAACCAATAGCCAGATAGTTATTTGCATATATTGTGTTAGCAAACACACATCTAGGTCAGGCTTCATGGTTTAAAATCAGTTCCTGTGCTACTTTTGTCCCTCGTTGAATATCCTGTTTCACTCTGAAATGTAATTCTTATTTAATAAATAATTGCTTTATAAATGTATTATATTAATATATAATTGCATTATAAAATTCTAATTTAAATTAATTGGTTTAGGCCTTTGAGTGGTTTTAGTATGGTTTTAGTCACCCACAGGAAAGAAAGATCACAAATTGGATTTCTATAATTTCTAGTGCATTGTGAATATTTATTTATCATAGAATAATTATCATAATAATAATAATATAATTTTATATTACATATTAATAGAATGTTATATTAATATAAAGGATTAAAATGTATATTGAAATGATGTATTATATTTTTAAATATATTTATATTAACATTATTTTTATTCAAAATGATTTAGATTCAAATTATAATCAGACAAATCAGATTATTTTTTTTTGTAATTATTAAAATAATTTTAAATTAAAGAAAATAATTGAATAAAATAAATAGAATTATAAGCTTATTATATATATATATATATATATATATATAATATACATTTTATTTGTATGTAGCATTATTTTTATATAAAGTATTAAAAATTTATTTATAAAGTATTAATATTTATGTTGAAATATATTGTATGTAAATTACATTTATTATAAAATATTTAAATTATATATTATTTTATTTATAATAAAAAAAATTATATACACTATGTCCAATTGCATAATGCACATTCTGGCAATATATTAAGTTATTTGAATTTTCTGCTTCATATATTGTTTCATTGTCCTTTGAGTGTTTTAAGAATATGAAGATTTTGAAAAATCACAAATCAGATGTCTTTTTAAGAGAGCAAATGTAACTTTATCTTTAGTCTCCTGCTATTTTTCCTCCTTTTCTTGCCTGTAATCTCAAATGTGTCTCCTATAGAGCTTCAGAGGAGACTCGAAAATGTCTCAGATCTTAACAGACTGCATGCCAACAACTGATTCATTTTTGTCTAACTCTATTTTTCCCTAGACATTTTGGGAAAAAAACATCAGAGCCAAATTTGATGCTTAATTCCAGCCTATCTTAGACTTAAACTCTGAGTGCTTAAACCAGGCCAGATCTAAAGAAGTGTGTCACTCTAGTGTTACACAGATCTGTTTGTGTCTCCCAGATACGGACTCGTCTTTACGTTCACTTTTCCTCTGGATCGTGTGCCATGCGTCCCTGGCAGAGGCTTCAAAGCGTACGCTAATGCTATTACTAGCTCAGTAATGTGTACGTCTTAAAGTTAAAGCACTGCAGTTCAGATATGGAGACCATGCTGAGCGAAACGTCTCAGTTATGCTCGGCGGCGTCTCAAGTTAACCATCCGAGTTTAACGTGCGTTCTCAAGGGAAAGGTCGAGTCTTATGCACGTCTATTAATACACACACATTTAAAGACGGTCACACATGCACAACGATGAAACCCAGAGAGAGGACAGCTGTTAGCTTTAGCTGCTCATCTCAGAACCTTTTCATGACACCGAACACACACATACTTCTTAGTGTTTTTCAAGCTGTTGTTGACACTAACTCTTCCTTTGGCCAGAATTAAATGGATTTGTTTTATAATTTTTACACTTAGGTCACTTTTAGCACTAGTTCAAAAAAGTGATGGGTAAATGAGGTGTGTTAGGTGAGCAATTGATGATTTATCTTGTATTCTGTCATTGCTGTGCTGCCGCAGAGGATGATGGGAAATGTAGTTTTGTCCCTGAGACCTGCGTTGTTATTATCACTATCTTTCATCAAAAGTAATTTGGATAA
The DNA here is from genome assembly GCF_018340385.1 of Cyprinus carpio. NCBI lineage: Eukaryota > Metazoa > Chordata > Actinopteri > Cypriniformes > Cyprinidae > Cyprinus > Cyprinus carpio. Next base: position 27,055,427 of record NC_056611.1, read on the forward strand.
TGATTTATTGTACAATCAGTATTCACAATTGAAACTGAATATATAAAACTAAATATATAAAAGAAAATACTAGGAATCAAATGGAGTGAGGAATTATTTAATTGTGATTGACAGGAAAGAATAAACAAGCACCTCCCACACTGTAAAAAAAAAGGTTGAACTCGTAAATTAAATGAAAATAAATAAAAATAAGATTATTGCAGTATGTTTTATGCACTATTGTGCCTGATTTTTACAGTTTTTTTTTTTTTTTTTGGAGTGTTTAAAAGTAAATCCTATGCCATTTTTATTTTTGGTGCATTTTAAAAGTCAACATAAAGTCTAACTAATCTAATCTAACTTGCACATGCATGTATATGTTGATATTGTGAACAATTTATCATGCTATTCCAAATATAAACACTATTTTTTATCAAAAATCCAAAGTCTTTTCTGCTCACCAAAGCTGCATTTATTTGATTAAAAATACAGTAAATACTGTAAAATTATGAAATATTATTACAATTCAAAACAACTGTTTTCTATGTGAATCTATATTAAAATGTAATTTATTTCTGTGATGCGCAGCTGTATTTTTAGTGTCATTTGTATTTTATTCAGTGTCACATTATTCTTCAGAAATCATTCTGATTTGCTGCTTAAAATACATTTCTGATTATTGTCAATGTTGGAAACAGTTGTGCTGCTTCATACTTTTGTGGAAACTTTGATACATCTAATTTTTCAGGATTCACAGATGAATAGAAAGTTCAAAAGAACCACATTTATTTAAAGAAGAAAACTTTACTGTGACTTCTAATCAATTTAATGCAAATAAATAAAAATGTAAGTATGTTAGTGTTTAATCACTGATGTTACTTGACCTTGATGCTCTGATGCTTGTGTGTGCGCAAAGGTTTCTGGGTATGTGTGTGAAGGTGTGTGAAGGGTTAAATTCCTCCAGCGTCTCCTGTCTGGCATGAACGTCCTGTTTAATGTAAACACTGAAAGAACACACGGACGACAGTGTGATTAATGAAGGGGGAGGGAGAGGGAAAAATGTGATGTGTAACAGAGCGGGAGGAGAGCGATGATACGCAGTGAATTACAGCCTGTGTGTGGGTTTATTTAAACATTAAGCTCTATGAAACACACACAGCTCTGATCTCAGTCAGATATCGCAAACACACGGCTGATCTCTCACACTCAAACACACACCGGCATCCGTCACTCACAGACGGAGAGAGCTTGTCATGTTTAGCCTGGCTGAGAATCAGACACCTTCATCTGGCTTGATTGATCCAAACATGCTTAAATGCTGAGAAAATATAAAAATATGTCGGAAAACTTTGCGGCATTTAAAAGCTGCTCGGAGGAAGGCGTGCGTTTGGTGGAACTTTATGAGGAGTTTTGTGGAGGCATTTATAGTCTGTTACAGAAATATGAAACAAGCTGTAAACACTCATTACCAGAGAGACTATACAAACTAACAAAGAGCACACTGTTCTCTGCTCTTCCCTTTTGGATTCACAACAGCTTTTTGCTGTCCATTACCAAGAGACATAAACTACATTTACATTAAAGGAATAATTTACCCAGAAATGAAACTTTGTGTTTCAAAAATGAAAATGTGCTCACTTTCAGGCTATCCGAAATGCAACTGCGTTTGTTTCTTCATCAGATTTGGAGAAATGTAGCATTGCATCAGTGTCTCAGCAATGGATGCTCTGCAGTGAATGGGTGCCGTCAGAATGAGAGTCCAAACAGTTGATAAAAAAAAACATCACAATAATCCACACACAACTCCAGTCCATCAGTTATCATCTGGAGAGTATGTTTGTAAGAAACAAGCCCATCATTAAGATGTTACATTAAGATGTAACTTCAAACCATCACTTCCAGTTAAAATGTAAAAAAGTCAATCTCCTGTTGTCTCTCACATCATAATCCAGCCTTATATTTGTTTCAAGCTGTTTTGGCTTGTAAACTGTGCTTGATCTGTGCAGATTTCTCTCCTGATTCAGACCAGACCACTTTTTCACTGGAGGAAGCATAATTATGGATTTTGGACCTTAAAAACATCTTAATGATGGATTAATTTCTTATCAACACACAGCTTTTGTCTTCTCCAGATGTTCACAGATGGACTGGAGTGGTGTGGATTATTGTGATGTTTTTATCAGCTGTTTGGACTCTCATTCTGACGGCACCCATTCACTGCAGAGCATCCATTGCTGAGACACTGATGCAATGCTACATTTCTACAAATCTGATGCCCTGAGGGTGAATCAAATTTTTTTTATCAATTTCTTGCCCCATTGACTTTCATTGCAAATATTTAACTGTAAACACAATATTTTCTTAGTTTTATAAATTGAAAATAGCACTTTTCTTTAATGAGATTTCAGTTTTATCATTTATTCCTGATTTACAGCCTTGATTATATTTATGTAGTACTTTTAACCTGTTCTGTCTCATCATTTTGAACTAGCTTTTATTTTATATTTTTAGTTTTCATTTTAATTTTAGTTTTAAATGTTTTTGTGATTTATATTATTATCTTCCATTTTTACCTTTAGTTGAATTGTTATAGTTTTTGTAATGTTAGTAGTTTTTCTAATGTTTAATTCAAGTTTTGTTTAACTTGAATTAACTTAACTTTAACTTTTTCATCTAATATTTATGTTTTATTGCCAGCCTTATTTCAACGAATGAAAAAAGTTTTAGTTACCAAGAAACACAGGTTGAGATCAGTATGATCAGAGTGTGAGTACTGCCATCCGAACAGCCATTTAATGCAACAGCGCCACCTGCTGCTACTATAATGACTCTCTTTTTAGACCAACAACAGTTTCCATTGTTCGGCAGCGCTGCTTCAGTTTTTTTTTTTTTTTTTTTTTTTTTGCTTATATGTTTTCCACCAAATTAGAATTGCTTTTAACTGTAATGCATCTGTTTTAGTCAGCTGAATACACATTTAAACATCTATTTTCAATTCTAAAGGTATTTTTAAATATACATATAAATATATTAATATATATATATATATATATATAAATATATATAGGTCATTGTGTTCTAACAAAAAAAGTACCCAAAACTACTGTGGTAATGCCATTTTGGGGTTTAGACATGATACAATGGCAATTCCATGTTTTTTAGACATGTACAGTACCACAGCACAACCAGAGTATTCCTAGAAGTATAATTAAATGATTCATGAGTCTGATACCATTACAGTACTTTCTTCTCAAGCTGTTTTGTCTTGACAATTATTAGCTGCACGTTCTATAATTGAGTGAGTCTTATTCCTGGAAACACATTTCTAAAGTGGGTTGAGGTTGTTAGCTGACTGCACGTTAGCCGTGGTTGTGTGTGTGTGTTTGTGTGTGTGTGTGTTTTTGTTTTTGTTTGTGTTCAGTTGCGGTGAGTAAATTAGATGAGAGGTAACGTTTAATGTTTAATAAGTTTGACATTTGACATTTCCCCCATCTCTCTCTCTCTCTACTCCAGTAAAAACTCCCAGACTGTCAGCCAACTCCTCCGCCGCGCTTGTCCAGATCCATGGAATGTGTGGTGTTGAAAGTGTGTGTGTGTGTGTGTGTGTGTGTGTGTGTGTGTGTGTGTGTGTTTTCCCTGGTGGGGTGATTGTGCTTTATTTTATGTCCATTTGGCCCTTTCCTAGAGTCTTAATTCCTGTGCCCTCAGACTGGAGGTTATGAGTCCTGCAGCTGTGCAGAAACACACACACACACACACACACACACACACACACACACACACACACACACACACACACACACACACACACACACACACACACACACACACACACACACACACTATTCAACATCATTGCATTATTAGGGAGAGCTCGTCTAAGGTCAAATAAGACTGTTATACTGGGAATTACTGGCGCTCAACACACACACACACACACACACACACACACACACACACACGCACGCACACACACACACACACACACACACACACACACACACACACACACTATTTCAACATCATTGCATTATTAGGGAGAGCTCGTCTAAGGTCAAATAAGACTGTTATACTGGGAATTACTGGCGCTCAACACACACACACACACACACACACACACACACACACACACACACACACACACACACACACACACACACACAGTTTCCAGCGTGCTGCAGCTGTTCTCTGGGTTTGTGTGTCTCGGAGGTATTTTCCCATATTACAATAAGCCCATTAATGCAGCTTTCCCCCTCCATCTCTGTCTCTCTCTCTCTCTCCTTCAGTGCGTCTCGCTCTCACATCTGTGCAGTTCTGATTTCTCCCCGTCTCTCTGACTGTGAAGTATCACAGGACAGTCTCATGGGGGTGTTTGAGGGGATACGATGGTGGGATCGAGACCCTTACATCATGTTTAAGCAGAATTATTGTGCTTTATTGAACCTCCTGTGATTTATTGTGATTTTATATCTCAGAAGTCTTTTTGTTATATTAATATTAAAATATCATATTTTAAAAAAATGATCAGAGGCTTCTGAATAGACATGAGATAGACACACAGACATGATAGATAGATAGATAGATAGATAGATAGATAGATAGATAGATAGATAGATAGATAGATAGATAGATAGATAGATAGATAGATAGATAGAAAATTCAGTACTATATAACTTTGTTAATTCGTGGTTAATCGCGCAATAGGCAAAAAAGGAGGGAGGGAAAAAACTAAACTTTTTTTGACTCCTGAAGCCTTGCATTGTATTTGTTGTTTTTCATGCGTACGCGTTTGGCATTCACGACGCCCCTTACGTCACGACGTTGCCGTGGTTGCCAGAGCAACCGCGTCAGCTTCACCGCTAACAACATTCCCTCAAGCGGCTTCTGCACATCCACCCGACAAATGTCACGGATTTGATATGGATTATGCGTTTAAAATCAAACACAAAGCGTGTTCTCCACAAGTCTGCGCTCCGTGTAACAAGCACAACACGGTGTAAATTCACTTCTTCTGTGAGAAATGCTGGTTAGCTTAGCTTGTCGTGCTAATCCTTCAGCGGAACTGATCTAAACGGTCAGATTCGGTCCTGAATTGATTTCCAGACACCGTAAGATGTTGTTTTCTCTTCATTTATTGTCCTCATTATGTATTAAAGGCGTTATATTTGTTTATTTTTGCGTTATATAAGTCAAAAGTGCTGATTTCCTTAACATGTTTGTGTATTAGAGTGTAACGTTATTCATCTTGGGTTCAGAGTTCGTCAAACAGAAAAAAATATTATACTCCTATCGTATTTATTAATATTTTGAATCAACTGTTATTTTTATTAATTTTATATTTTAATATATTATATTTTTATATTTATTGTAAGTTTTATTATTAAATTATATATTTTTTTGTAATTTTGTCATACACTTTTGACATTTTTATTACTTTTTAAATATTTTTATTTAGCTTTAGCTTATTTTTATTTTAGTTTTAGTTGTTTTAGTACTTCATCTTATTTCATTTCAGTTAGGCTATATTTCAGATTCTCCTTAATTTGCTAAATTATGTGATGTAAATTTATTTTTCAGTCTAAGTTCATTTTTGTGTTTTCTTTTTTTCTTAATCATTTCATCAAAAACATAAACTATAATCATGAAGATTCATAATATTTTAGAGCATCAAAACAATATTTTAGAAAGAATATTTTTAAGCGTTCAGTTATTTAAGCACCAATTTATAAATTATTAGAAATAATTATCTACATGTATTTTTACAACATTATTATTTTTAATACATTAATAAAAAGTAATGTGTAAAAATACATATAGATAATTATAAAAAAAAAAATATATGATTTTATTTTAGAGCATCAAAACAATTATTTTAGAGCATCAAAACAATATTTTAGAAAGGATCATTTTTAAGCGTTCAGTTATTTATGCACTAATTTATAAATTATTAGAAATAATTATCTACATGTATTTTTACAACATTATTATTTTTAATACATTAATAAAAAGTAATGTGTAAAAATACATGTAGATAATTATTTAAAAAAATAAAATATGATTTTATTTTAGAGCATCAAAACAATTATTTTACAAAGAATAAATTTTAAGCGTTCAGTTATTTATGCACCAATTTATAAATTAATAGAAATAATTATCTACATGTATTTTTACAACATGAATTTTTAAATACATTAATAAAAATGAATGTGTAAAAATACATGTAGATAATCATTAAAAAAAATAAGATTTTATTTTAGAGCATCAAAACAATTATTTTAGAGCATCAAAACAATATTTTAGAAAGAATAATTTTTAAGCGTTCAGTTATTTATGCACCAATTTATAAATTATTAGAAATAATCATCTACATGTATTTTTACAACATGATTTTTTTAATACATTAATAAAAATGAATGTGTAAAAATACATGTAGATAATTATTTAAAAAAAATAAAATATGATTTTATTTTAGAGCATCAAAACAATTATTTTAGAGCATCAAAACAATTATTTTAGAGCATCAAAACAATATTTTAGAAAGAATAATTTTTAAGCGTTCAGTTATTTATGCACCAATTTATAAATTATTAGAAATAATCATCTACATGTATTTTTACAACATGATTTTTTAAATACATTGATAAAAATGAATGTGTAAAAATACATGTAGATAATTATTTAAAAAAAATTAAATATGATTTTATTTTAGAGCATCAAAACAATATTTTAGAAAGAATAATTTTAAGCGTTCAGTTATTTATGCACCAATTTATAAATTATTAGAAATAATCATCTACATGTATTTTTACAGCATGATTTTTTAATACATTAATAAAAATTAATGTGTAAAAATATATAAAAAAAAAAATATGATTTTATTTTAGAGCATCAAAACAATATTTTACAAAGAATAACTTTTAAGCGTTCAGTTATTTATGCACCAATTTATAAATTAATAGAAATAATTATCTACATGTATTTTTACAACATGAATTTTTTAATACATTAATAAAAATTTATGTGTAAAAATACATGTAGATAATTATTAAAAAAAATAAAATATGATTTTATTTTAGAGCATCAAAACAATTATTTTAGAGCATCAAAACAATATTTTACAAAGAATAAATTTTAAGCGTTCAGTTATTTATGCACCAATTTATAAATTAATAGAAATAAATGTATTTTTACAACATGATTTTTTAAAAAATACATTAATAAAAATTAATAATGTGTAAAAATATATTTTAAATATTTTTTTTGTGCGCTTCTTTGTTGAGCACTTTTGCGTGAGGATGAAAATGAATCTTTTAGTGCTTTGAACTGATTAATTTACATAGTTTAAAACGTTTAATTTAAAACAAAATTATTAAAAAACTAATTCATTTTCATGTGGTATGTTTGCTATCGATTTATTTCAGAGCCACAATCTTCACGAAACATAATGGTCCAATAAAACGTGCATTAAAATCACTAAAGTATTAATGATAATTAGCATATTTTATATTACAAAATGTAAATAATTTAAACAAAGCTTCAGTCTCCGCTCACAGATCTTGAGGTCGGGCTGGGCTCGGTGCTCAGACACTCACACCCAAAGGATTCTGGGTAATGGGGTAATACGGAGACGGATGTGTCCAGTGAGTTCTCCTGGCTGAGAGATATCATGTCAGTCAAACTCCTGCTTTTCCCAGCTTGTGTTTTTGTGCATTTATACTAGTGATGCACCGATCCGATACTCAGGAACTGAACTGTGTTTTGGAGAGTTTCTAATCTGGAGAGTTTCAGTCTGGTGGATGTCAGTCAAGACCTTACCCAGAGACATGCATGAACCGACTCATGGATGTCATAGGTGCACACATCAGACACGGGGCCAGTTTTACTAAACAGTTTCAAAACAGAGCTGATGGGTTCAGCAGAACAGGAAGCAGCTGGAAAGCTCAAGACCTTCATAATAGATGCACAGGACAGTCCACAGCAGGTACACACACTCACACTAGTCTTGTTTATCCAGACATTTGACTTTTTGTCCTTAGCACAGTTTATTCTAGCCAAGAGCTGTCCACTTAGACAGGAAGAGACCATCTTGACTGAGAGCGGGTGAATAGCTGATGCAACAAAAATAGACGAAATAAACAAAAATTATAGACAAAACATGGATATACACTGTTGTACAAAGGTTTAGGGCCAGTAAGACTTTCTGAGGAAATTAATAAAAATAAAATAACAAACCAAATCACTGTATAACAAATCAAACATTCACAGTTTGGCCAAATAGCGTATGTTGTGGTGTTATATCTGTAATACTATATAAAACCTCATGTGCCTTCTTAGATGCACAGTTTTGTCCCCTGGGTTGCTTTAAAATGTTTTGGCACAGTCAGTGTTTCTATAAGCATCCTTAAACATGTCTGTGTGTGTGTGTGTGTGTGTGTGTGTGTGTGTGTGTGTGTGAATGTTTGACATTTATAACGTTTTTACTTGGAGCAGCATATTTTTCCTGAGCAGCAAATCAGCATATTAGAATAATTTCTGAAGGATTATGTGATACTGAAGACTGGAGGAATGATGCTGAAAATACAGCTGCGCATCACAGAAATAAATTTTACAGTATCTTCATGTAGTAAACAGTTAGCCTACTTTAAATGAAATTTTAATAGTTCACAATATTACTGCATTTTTGATCAAATAATGCAACCTGAGCAGAAGAAATTCTGTTTATCTTGACGGTGGATTCCAGTTATATTAGAATATTAGAACACAAAGGGAATTTCAGCACGTAAAGGTCACGAACTGAGGTCATTGGACAGTGATGTTCTAGAAAACACCGTAAACACCCACCTACACACGTCTACATTACACTACAGACATTACTTGTGGCTTAAAACTGAGCTAACTGCTGAGCCTAGGCGTGTTGAATGCACAAGTCATGTGCAAAAATGCTATGTATATATATAGTTCACAAGTGGTTGTTTTTTTAAGATGACTCCAGTTTAAGCCTCTATTTATTGCTAATGCATTCTCATTCTTGAATTGCTGTCTGCTTTCAATTGTGGTTTAGAAAACACTTGTCAAAGGTTGCCACTTTGATACGGTCACGGGGAATCCTGGCCTACTCGCACACAAACTCACTTCTGATTTCTGCCACCCACACAGAGGGGAAATGAGCCAAACACTTCCTCTTTAGCAGCGAGACTGGGAAAACTCATACAAGCCGCTCTGTCTCAGATCTGCGTATCTGCTCACAGCAGATGTCCGATCGTTGGGCAGGTGCCGCTTTAATTAGCCGTTTAAAACTCTCTGTATGCTGATGATGATCCGTCATCATACTTTCATTAACTCTCACTCTCTACAAGTCAGAAGAGTTGCCTACTGTATGCAAAATACACCCTAGAGTTTCTAATGAGTGTCCTCTTTCCAAATCTGAAATGACAGCTCAGCGCTTTGCTCATTTCATCACTTCATGAGAAAGAGACCTAATAAAAGCATACAAATAAAAAAAGAATAAAAAAAGTTTTGCTGGATTGGAGTTTTTTTAAGTGGCTAATAACGGAAGGGTATCTTTGCAATCTAAACTTTGAGATTTCCAGCTTGTGCCAAAATAACACATAATCTGCATATAACCTATTCATAGGTTGCCCACTTCTCCGGATGTGTGTTCATGCTGTGTGTGTGTTCACGGCTGTGTGTGTGTACTTTGCATGGGTTAAATTCAGAGCACAAATTCTGAGTATGGGTCACCATACTTGGCTGTATGTCACTTCACTTCACTTTATATGAATTTAGTATCTGTATGAAAGGCTTTTTCAACTTTTGAACCTTTAGAAAATAAACTCCTTTAAAGGGGCTGGTTTTACTTCAGTACCAAAGTGTTTTATTGCACTAAAGTATGAGCTTAAATGACCTTAAAATAAATCTTTGAAATGTTTGCATGTCAGCAGGATTTATGAACTGTGCTGGTCAAACAATACGCAAAAATGACATAAGCTGAATAGGAAAATTGAGGAAGTTTTATGTTCTTTGGAGCAGTGTTATTGTTTAATATTGTGACTAAAACTACTAAACGGTCGTTTTCAATAACTGAAATAAAAAAATAAAAATATTACATATAGAATATTACAAAATATTAGAATATTAAAAAAATTAGACAAGTTGCCTTTGCAGCTAACTGAAATAAAAGTATAATTCGAAGTTCTAAATTTACTAAAACTAAAATACAAAATAAACAAAAATAATAAAAATGACTAAAACGTAAACTTAAACTGAAAACTGAAAATGTTATAAAAATAAAAACTAATTAAAATATTAATTTATATTAATAATACTATAATAGTATATAAGTAATACTGTTTTTGTTGTGAGTCCATATTAAATATCGTCTGAGTTGTATTGCTGTTATTATGGGTAATTTTGTTAATTTGAGTAGCTTCTACCATGCAACAGAGGAAATTGCAGTAGAGTTGGTTTGCAAAGCATGACCTTTGACATTAAGAACAAAAGATATGGGAAGCATTTTCTGCTTCTTTTTTAAGTGGAACAGCCTGTTTATTTAGCTGGTTGTATGGTTAGTCTCATCACTATTTACGTTAAGCATTTCTCTGACATATTTTTCCTTGATGCCCACAACAAACCTGTTCTGACCTACGGTTAATGGATTTCATTTTGAATGTGGCACATAAGAAAATCCATGATGAATTTATGCATGTGAACTATAACATCAAGCTTCCTGAGATGTTTGCGTGCTTGATTATTTGATGTTCTTTATAAATCTCCATCCGTGTGTGTCTGCGTTCAGGACTGGGTGGTTCTGGGGCAGGTGGGTGTGGATGTTCTGGAGAAACATGGTGAACTGTGAACCGGTCAGAGTGTCAGTGGACGATCTCATCCAGAGGCTATTTGACACGCTGCTGAACTAAAACTACAACTTTTTTGACAATTAGAGTGTAGAAATGATAACTAACAGCTAACTGAAATAAAATGGACCATTTTCACAGACTGTGATGACACATTTCCACAGTAATGTAATATATAAAAGTTTATATATATATATATATATATATATATATATATATATATTAGCTATATATCTATATATATATATTATATATATCTATATATATATATTATATATATATATATACACATATATGTTTTATTACTTTTTATAACCTTGTGATTAAATTACAGGACAATGTGGAAAGGGTTTATAAGTTTAAGTTGAAGTACTAAAATTACTAAAAAATAAAGCAAAATATTTTTAATTGCTAAAATTATTATTACTTTTTAATGATTTTTTTTTATATTAAACAAACCCAAAAACCAATACAAATGACAAAACCACATAACATAATAACAAAAACCAAAACAAATAAAAATAGAGCGAAATATAACTATTAAGAAAATAAAAAAACTACAATAAAACTAAAAAAAATTACAATAAATGCTACAAATAAATACAATGTTATTAAAAATAGCAAAGGCACATAACAAAATTAATAAAATAAAACAAATACAATAAAGCTAAATAGAAATGATTTAAAAAGAACTAAAAAATGGAAAGCACAACAAAATTACAAAAAAAAGTTAAATAGTAAAATAAAAAACTAATTAAAATGACAAAGGCACATAACAAAATTACTAAAAATAAAAACAAAGCTAAATATAAAAAATGCTAAAAGTACTTAAAAATTGCTTTAACTATACTGCTTTTAAAAATATTAAAATATAAAACAAATATTAAAAATCTTTAGATTTAAAATAAAGAAAAGAAAGGACCTGATGTGTGGCCAGGTATGGTGTGTGTTAGTTGGGTTTTGTGATCTGTAATTTGGAATTTGTGGTATTGATTTAGTGAACAAAGACACACACACACACACACAACACACACACACACACACACACACACACACACACACACAGTGTGAACACACACCCGGAGCAGCTGGACATTCACTCCCCTCACCTACAATCCCTGCCGGACCTGAGACTCAAACCCGCAACCTTTGGGTCCTCTCGCTAACCATTAGGCCATGACTTCCCCTGAAAGTTTAAAAAGAAAAGCTATTTCAAAATAGTCTGTAAATAATACTAAAATAACACTGATCCTAACAGGCACATTCTGTGACAGACAGATCTTTCCAGTGCTGTTCAGCAGATCAGATGGTGTAACACTGACCTCTGCTGGTCATATATGCACTGTGTGTGTTCACATAATTAATACTGCTGTCCTGTGTGTGTGTGCGGGTCACATTGAGGTGATAGATTCTTTCGTGAGCAGTGCGATGGAGATGTTGTCCTTGCGTCCTGAGAACATTGATGAGATCAGAGAGGCCAATGCCAAACAGCCAATTACAGACCCAGAAACTCGAGATACATCATCAACCTCCTCATTCAGTTCACTGTTGAATGGGAAATGTTCTCCTTCACGTAAACATGTATCATGTAACCAGACTTCATGCTGCAGCTAATTCTAGCTAAGAACCTCCCACTTACATCATCTGACTGACAGGTTAAACGGCCAACAACAGTTAACTTCCAGTCTTTGACTTTTATGGGAAAATTGATTTGCTATTAAGTGTCTCAGACAAAACGTTTGGCTCACATCTTTGAATGTAATTGTGGCACGCTAGCACCTAAAGAGAATTTGATTCTGCTGAAGTGTGATGTAAATGCTGTGTTCATGTGTAAATGTTGTGCAGATACTGCCTCAGTTCCAGCAGACGAATTTTGCAACAAATTTATGCCTTTTTTCATTTAATAATAATTAATGTGCTCATCTTTACCTACAATGTGTCATAAACTTACTTTATTTCATTTCACATTTTTATTTAGTCAAACTACTTAAATCACTAAAATGGAAATGAAAATTAATAAAAGTTGAAAAGACATTTTGAAAAAGGGACAAAACAGAATTACTAAAACCTTAAAATTCAAATGAAAAAATGGAAATGAAAATTAATAAAAGTTGAAAAGACATTTTGAATATAATATATATATCTATATATAAACCTTAAAATTCAAATGAAAATGTAATATATATATTAAGTCCACAATAACCAGTAGAAATTTGCAAATATATTTGTCTTTAAAAAAAAAATTGTTATGAACCAGTGTTATCATTAATTAAAACTAAAAATGTTTAATAAAATGATGTTAATTAAAATAAAATGAACATTAACAGAAATAATGTTGTTGTTAATTGTTATAATTTGTTAATTATAATTTCAAATGTTTTTATGTAGTTGGAAGTACTTACAGTACTAAAATTAAAAGTGAATTAAAAAAAAACAAAAGCACAACAAAATTACTAAAACTTTAAAATGAAAAAAGAAAACAAATTCGAAATATTTATAGTCTGTTAATCTAAATAAAATATTTAATAGTTGAATTTGTATGTCAATTACTGAAACTAAAACAGAAATAGAAATTAGTAAAGTAATATTTATAGTATGTTTGTCTAAAAATGGACTTCGAACACTGACGTGTCTCTGGCGACCGACACGCTGCAGGATCTGCAGGAGAGTTGAGAGATGGGGGAGCTTTACAAGGATTTTCAGCAGGGACTGGATGAAAACGCAGAGCAGGACTGGATTTCCTTCAGGTCACAGTCATAGTATTCACACTAAGAAAACATTTTTAAACTATTTAAAAAGGAAACATAGTATTCACACTAAGAAACTTTATAAACTATTGTCAGATACACAGAAATCCAAAGGTCTTCAATGCTACCCATCAAAATAATTTTAGTTATTTATATTTATGTTGTAAAGTTGTTTTTTTTTAATTTTGTAGATAATAATAAAAGTGTGATTAAATTAATTATAAAATAATTATTAAAATAAAATATTTAATAATAAAAAATTATAAAATAATAATAAAAAATTAAATGTTTATTTAAAACTATTAATACTTTATTTTATAATATCATACAAGTGTTCTTCATTGTTTTAATTTTAATAGTAAATCTGTAATATGCAGCATTACAAAAAAAATTAAAATAATTGTTACATTTGTTTTTTTATTTTTAATGATTAATCAATTAATTTTAATAGTAAATCTGTAATATGCAGCATTACAAAAAAAATTAAAATAATTGTTAAAAATTAAAACGAAAAAAAACAAAAAAAACACATGATTTCTGGAATAAAAAGGTCCTATTATAAAAATTGCTAAAAGATTAATCAAATCATTTTTTTTAATACCGCTTTTTGATTAGACATGCTTTGATGATTAAAATCTAAAGCGAAAAATTTAAATGGATGACAGAATTTTGGAAAAATAAAACTGAATTTTGAAAAAAAAGGTGATATATGATAAAATAGATGTATATTTTTAAATTTTTTGTAGTTTTTTAATTATTTGTTAGTATGGTTTTCTTAATTTTGTATTTTATATTTGTTTTTGATTGATTAAATTTTATTTTAAAAACTGTAATGGTAATTAAAACAGCAAAAATAAAAGCAAAAAAAAAAAAACAATTTTGGGAAAAATAGGAAAGCAAAAAAAAAAAAAAAACACATTTGGGAAAAACCACACATGGTCTTGAACATCAGACGCGTCAGGAGGAATTTCTGCAAAGGTTCATGGGCATTGATAGTGTTTTTGGACGCACACTGTGTGTTTTCCCTGCAGGAGTAAGAGTTGCATGTTCGAGGAGTTTCTGTTCGCGTGGCTCGACCGTCTGAGGAAGCTGGAGGAGCACAGCAGCATATCTGTCAAAATGCAGAAGGAAGTGGACAGATGCAGGGTCTGACAGCTGGATTATTCCAGTTCTTTACTAGTATTCTGTGGAAATTCTGTTGAATGTGTGGACTGGTCATGTTCAGGTCATTTGGATTAGATTAGACTTTTTCCAATAACTACAATCAGTAGCTACTTTATTATTTTTTTTTTTTCTTGTGTGGTATTATTAATTTTAGTGGTTTATTTTTTTTGGTCCATTTCAATTAATATAAATAAGAATATTAATTGTGTAATTTATAATTAAAATAATAACATTTGAAAAAATATATATTAAATAAATTTACTTATTTAGGACATGTACTACTGTGTATTTTTTTATTCAAATAAGGTTTTTTAAATATTTTTTTTTTTACTTTAAAATATATACTTTTATATATAAAATATAAAAAAATATAAAATTTTATTTACATAATTTTTTTAGAAATAATTTTAATAACATGAATTATACAATTTAATTAAGAAAAAAAAACCTTTTAAATCAGCAAACATAAAAGCCCAAAATAAGCCACTATATTTGAATATTCATGCTATGTATAAATATGTGTATATATTCATTTGATATGCATTATTCTATATAAAAAATATATTTTATTTTATTTTTTTATATTTTTATTTTTTTGTATATATATTGTTTATATTGTTTTTTTTTTTTTTATTTTATTGTTCATATATTGTACGTGTGTATATATATATATATATATATCTATATATATATATATATATATATATATAAATATATATATATATTATAATAATTTAAGAATGCATTGTTTCTGTCTTCAAGATGCATTGTTCTGTATAAAAGTATATTATTTTATTTATATAATTAATAATTTTTAAAAAATATTCTTAATTATATAAATGAATTATAAAAATTAGTAAAACCAGCTTATTAATAGCTAACACATTTTTCAAAATTGAATTTGTAGTTAACTACTTAAAATGATTTGATTTGTGATTATTGTTCTTTTTTTTCTATTTTTTTTGTTTTATTTGTTTTTTTTGCTTGTAATATGGGAGTTGGACAGGTGTGTTGAGGATGCAGCTGTGTGTTTAAGGCGGTGGCTCCAGTGTTGAAGTGCGTGCGAGGTGAGCAGCTCTGGCTGGATCTGTTCCGGCTCGTCTCTCTGCCCGGAGGAACCACACTAGAGACTGCACCACAGAGACCTGCTGCGAGTGGCCGACAACATCATCCACAAAGCCCTGGAGCTCAAGGTACACACACACACACACACACACACACACACACCCACACACACACACACACACACACACACACACACACACGTCAAGTCATGCTATACTGTCACACACTGCAAAAAATCATTTTCTTATTAAGTATTTTGTGTAGTTTTGTATTGTGTTATTATTTATTTCAGTTGTTCTTTTTTATGTGTAGTTTTTTTATTTTTAAGATGTGTGAACACTGTGAAAAAAATATTTTCTTAATTAGTATTTTTGTGTTTTCCAGTACAAATATCTAAACATTCTTAAGTTTTAATATACTATTTTTCTTAATTATTATTTTTGTGTTTTAATGTACTATTATATATATATTATTTAGTTTTTTTATTATATTATTAAAGATATACAATCTCTGCTAAAGAGAAAACAAGTTTATTTTATCTTACCCCTTTGGCAGATATTTGCTCGTTTTTAAGCATTAACTCAATTTAGAATTTTTTTTTTTCTTCCAGAAAGGTTTTTTTCATTTATTATATATTTAATACATTAGTAGTTTAATTAACTCAATTTAGAATTTTTTTTTTTCTTCCAGAAAGGTTTTTTTTATTTATTTTATATTTAGTAAAATTTTACGTTTCTGTTATTTTTTGTTTTATTTAAAATTCGTATTATTATTATTATTATTATTATTATTATTTTAATATAAATATGTTAGTAGTGTTGATAAAAGATATAGTTATAGTTATATTAAATATATATTATATTAAATTAAATATATGCTTTACCTTTAGGACTTCATTGAGGGATTTCTGCAAGTGCTTAGAAAATAATTTCTTTTTTTCACCCAACAACTGAAATTATGCCTTTTAAATTTGAATATAATTATCATTATTAAGTACAAAATTTTAATTTTAGTTTTTCAGCCATTTTGACAGCCCTAACACACACATATGTAAATGATAAATTATTATAGTATTATGTTATTAATAAACTATTATTATATTGTATCAATGAATTATGTGAATAAATAATTATTATACACAATTTCCAGACAAATGTCCCCAGCAGTGAGTTAAATTTGACAGAACATTCCTCAAAAGGATGTCCTCAAAAATAATAAATAATTACTATAATTGGTATTCATTTGAAATGGTACAGTAAGTGTGTGTGTGTGTGTTTCAATGACACTGCTCTGGGTTTTTAATTTCTTTAATGTGGATTTCAGTGTTTTTTCTGACTGCAGGCGATTCTGAATGAAGCCTTTAATTTTCTGGCTGCATATTTACAGCGTTCGCTAATTGTCTGGTTAATCAAATGAATGAAGCGATGTGAATATCCATAAAGCTCTTTACTCCGTTTATGAGCTCAGGGGTTTATTCACTGCGATTCACCATAAATTCAAGTAAATGTAGCTTCTGATGAGTTTCACTGTTAACAGTGATTATGGCTAATTCTGCTTGTAAGTCACCCTGGAGAAACTGCTGCTGCACGGTGGAAAATGTCCATTACAAACACTTCCAGCTTGGTCTTTATACGCCTCTGTTTGATAAAAACACATGACAAGCTCTCTAACCCTGCTCCCAATCTAATCTGTTCTTCAAATGTGTGTATGTGTGTGTTTTTGAGGACTTGTTCATTATAAGTAGTGCTTGCTTTGAACAAACCCTAACACTATTAAACTTCAGCGTTCAGCTTCAGCATTTATTAGCCGTTGATGTGGGCCTGATGGTTTTGTCTCGTAGAATCAAGAGTTGTGCAGTTGAAACTGAAGGCTCTGATTCTGGACGTGATTCACAACATCTCAGTGATTCGGAGTCTGAGAGATGCTCAGATTCGCAGCACTGATGACTGGATCTCAAAGAAACAGCTGCGATTCTACCTGAACGCAGACCAGCGCTGCTCCATACAGAGTTCAGCTACACATATGAGTATCAGCTGATCAGCTCGGTGTTTAAGTCACAAAGCTGTGTGCAGTCAGACAGTGCCTCAAATGAACAAAACTGGCTCATGGATAATAATGATGTAATGTGACTGGATGCTCAAAAAAGTGGAAAGTAAGGAGGTTGCATGATTTTATTTATTTATTTATTTTTTTGCACTTTTTACACTGGTGCACCAAAAGTTTGGGTTGGATTTGTTCATTGATTTGTTTAATGTTTTTCTACTCACCAAGACTGCAATTATTTGATTAAAAAGTCTTGTTACAACCGTAATATTGTAAAGTATTATTACAATCCAAAATAGCTGTTTTATGTGAGAATATATAACATAATTTATTTCTGTGATCAAAGCTGAATTTTCAGCATCATTACTCCAGTCTTCAGTGTCACATGATCTTCAGAAATCATCCTAATATGCTGTTTTGCTGCTCAAGAAACATTTCTGATTATTATCAATGTTGAAAACAGTTGTGCTGCTGAATATTTTTGTGGGAATCGTGATACGTTTTATCTTTCAGGATTCTTTGATGAATAGAAAGTTCAAAAGAACAGCATTTATTTGAAATGTTTGTATCATTATAAATGTCGTTACTGTCACTTTTGATCAATTTAATGCATCCATCCATCTGTTTTCTTGAAAAAAAAATGCATCAACCACAAACTTTTGAACTGTAATGTACATGCTGATTTTGTTGCACGACTGTAGACTAACACTGAGCACATTACTGTTGTGTATTTACTGCTTGGGTATCTCAAATGATGCTGTTCAGTCTCATATGATAGAAATGGATCCTCGGGCTGCTCTACAGTGTCTGACTCTCTCTCTCTTTCTCTTTCTCTTTTTCTCTCAGGGTAATGCTCCTAAACTGGTTCACACGCCCCTGACAGATAAGTGCTATCTGACACTGACACAGGCCATGAAAATGGGTTTGGGCGGGAATCCCTACAGCCCCGCGGGAACCGGCAAGACCGTGTGAGACACTTTTTTTTAATGGATGGGCGCTTTTTATTTCACTTCTTTTGGACTGATGCATGCAACACCCGCTGAGTGCCATTAAACAGCTTGAAAGGTCAAAGACAATTTTTCATATAACTCAGACTGGATTTGCCTGAAAGAAGAAGGTCATATACACCTAGGATGCCTTGAGGGTGAGTAATTTATGGCCTGATTTTCATTTTTGGGTGAACTAACCCATTAAGCGCTAAGATCTGTAGAGAGAAGATGAAGACAACAGGATGAATCTGGAGAACTGGCTCAAAGAGTATTTCCACAGAGCTCTGGACTGGGTTCTCAAACAGGTCCTGTGACACACAGTCATGTAACACTGAGCCTACATGCTCACAGCATCATAAACATCCCTGTTTCTCTCTGCAGAGTGATTTTATGGTGGACACCAGTCTGGTCGGGACGGTGCTGAACGGTTTGTCCCATCTGAGAGGGGTCAGAGAGAGAGGACAGTTTGTTGTGAGACTCATCTGCGGTTTGGGAGGAAATCTCACGCTCAGATGCCGCCAGGAGTTCGCCAAGGAGGTCAGAGCTGCCCTGATTTATGGGAAATGTAATTTCATGCCTACTCAGCCTTGCCGCCCGTCATTAAATTTAGGAGCCGCTCCCTTAGATTAACACTTATGACCAGTCATAATTTAAAACTTGGGTCTCTGGCAGTGAATGTTTGTTTTGGGTTTGAGTTGGTGGTGGGTCAATGTTGTATAATATTTATCTTGTCCACTCTTAATGTCACTCAAGGTTTCTTGCACCATAAAAAGTCTTAATTTAGCTGCCAGGGTCATTTTCTTGTCATTTTCTTACAGTAGATGTAAACAGACGGTTTTGCTATTGTATCTTTTAATACATCTATATGCAAATCATCTGTAAACTTTGTTTACCGTGTATCAGGCGGGTCAAAATGTTGAATATTGGGTAGGTCAGTGGTCCTTTAATTCTGCTGTAATCCTGACAAAGCGGCTTGCTTTTATTAACATAAACTGGGAGGTACGTGGTTATTTAATTCAGTTACAATTAATTGAAGGATTCTAGATTTTTTGAGGGATTTATTAAGTTTTTCTTCTTCTTCTTCTTCATAAAAAAGAAAAAAAAAATGCTTGAGGGGAAAAAATAGAAACGATAAATCATTAATTTTTTTAAGCATTTTAATTCAGTTATATTATTGTAATAAACTTTTGTTTTTTCATTTACACTTTTTTTTGCTACATTTCTTTAGCTTTTTAATTCAGTTAAGTTCTTTTAATAAGTAAATAAATAATTGAATAAACACTTGTTTTTTGCTACATTTCTTTAGCTTTTTAATTTTTTTTAGTTTTTTTTATAAATGTTATATTCAATTTTTTTGTTTACATTTTTTAGCATTTTAATTCAGTTAGATCATTTAAAATAAATAAATAGATAAACAATTTTTGTTTTTTTTTTCATGTGCAATTTTAGTACTTTTTTTAACATTTTACTTCATTTACATTCAAGCAACTAGTTAATAGTGAGAATTGGTCCTTCTTAAAATAAAATGTTACAGATTTTACGTTTTCTTGAGATGTTTTCATTTACAATTTTAGAATTTAGATTTTTTTTTACGTAATTTCAGCTGAAACAGGAAGACAAGGCGGGACATATAGAGCAGCCCCGCCCCCTTTTAAAATAGCCAATAGTGCTTTGTTTATATCTGTTCGTTTTTATTTTCCCCCTAGATTCAATATAAGTAATTAAACGTCTAAAATTATCTTTATCTTTATTTTTTATGTTTTCTGAGAGGAGTACCTTTTTCTCTGCTCACTTCTGGATGACTGCTGCTGCTTCTCAGTTGGTAGGTCTATTGTTGCAAAGTGCAGCATTCCAGCTTTGTGAATAATCATATTGAATTCTCAATGACGTGAGTCCAAACCAGTGAAATATGATTTTCAAACCCATGCTGATGAAAAATCTAATGTGTAACATTATAATAGAGCCATGCATTACAGTCGGTCTTAATATAGATCTGTCTCAATGTTAATCATACATTAAAAGAAAATAAAAAATCACTCGCTGCATTTGATTAAACTACTGTTTATTTGCATCTTTGTTCTTATTTTTAATAACAGAGAAATAATAAAAAAATAGCTATATTGTGATTAATAATATGGTAATTATTATTAAGAAAATAACTGGAGGAAAATATGTGACTTTGCTTTGGAAACTTCAGAAAACTTAAATTAGATTTTTCTCAAAATCAACTCTGCTCCAGTGTGTACCAAAATAACTAAAACTAAATCAACTAATAAAAAATATATAGAGCTGATAAAAAAACACAACAAAATTACTAAAACTTTAACTAAAATGAAAGTGTAAATATAAAATAAAATCTATTTCAAATTATTAACAAAAATTATAATAGTAGTATATCAATGATAAGATCACACAGAACACAACAAAATTACTAAAACTTTAACTAAGCATGAATTAATATTAAATCATATTTAAATGAATGTAATATATTCTTTAATATTGAATTAATAATAATTATATTTCTAAAATATTGTAATGTTTTTAATAATAATATATTTATAAATAAAAAAAATATGTTTTATATGAATCTGATCACATAGTTCTGTCTTCATCCAGGATTATTATAGTTTTTTTAAACTGTTTATATTTAATAATATTAAAAATAATGTATTCATATTTACATTTTCTTTTCTTCTTTTTTTCAGTTGCACTTTTAATTTATTCTTCATTGTTGTTGACTATATCGCTGTTAATTTTAGTTTTTCATTTTATTTAGCTTTTATTTTAATTTTGGTTTTTTATTTTAAATATTTTAGGACTGTTGTCTAGTCATTCAACTTGTAGGCATTTTAATGCTTTTTACGGGTTACAAGATTTTAAACTACGTTACACTATATACTGTTTGTCTAAAACTAAAATTACTTGTTTAATAATTTTAGTTTTGATTCAGTGAAAGTGTTATTTTATTTTCAGTTTGAGTTTTTTTCCCCCCATGTTTAATTTTTCTCTAACAGCAGACCTGACGTATGAAATTTTTTTTTAATAGTCTGTCTGATGGCTCTTTGAGTGCGTGTTTAAAACATGTTTAAAACTTTGTTTTTTTTTTTCGGTTTGTTTGTCGTGTACTGAAAGCCAAAGCAGCTGCGCATGCCCACACCGACGTCATCAGCCGAGAGACGATCCTGGAAGGGGCCCGCTGTGATGAGGCGCTCATTGGGAACATTTGACACTGCTCCAGGGTATGTTTCAGCATTGAAGAGTAGGTGCTGAGGAGAGACAGGACGCTGATGTAAGTGGGAGCCGATCTGCCACATCCATTCATGCCTTTATATAGCCCTTTAACGGCCTGTCCTTCACGAATTGAATGCTGCCTGGTATTTATGGTTGTTTATCTCTTGACGGGAAATGAAACGTTCATCTGCTTATTACACTTCACCACTCTGTCAGGCTAACTGAATCAACTCATTTAGACTCGATAATGCTTTTAATTTAGCGCAATTTTATTGCAAATAGGCATGCGGAGACGTCGGTCATTGCTTTCGGTTAAAAACATTAAATTAGGTAATAATTGAAGACTAAGGAGTGTTTATAATGGCAGTTTCTTGCCAAGCGAGGAGTGAGGAGAAGACGTCGTCATGTGTGACGCGTGCAACGTCAATCACCAAACTCCGAGCGCGAGGAGCTGCTGAGAGAAAAAAGACATGTTTGACCCAAAAGTCAGAACACACACACACACACACACACACACACACACACACACACACACACACACAGACAGTCTAATTTAACACAGTGATACAAAACTCAATTGTCACATTGTACTACCAGAGAGCTCCTACATCTGCACCTTCCACCTCTTTACAATGAACCGCAAAATGTCAAACACATGAATTTTTGAAATTGACATTATTAATGCAGGGTAGTGGCATTTCTTTGATTTGCACACTTCACCTTTAAAGAAAAGATTTTATTGCATCGGACATCACACATTTCCACCCAAATTCCCATTAAAAAAAAAATCAAATTGTAATTTGAATTTCATCTATTCATCTCTGAAAGCTATTTGTACATACGTATCAATCAAATCTATTTGAATTTTAATTGAATTTACATTAATTTACCTATTGGGAATCACATATAAAAAACATAGTTTGTTTGTGTTATGGCAAATACAAAATAACAATTACAATGTTCAAAAGGATACAAAAAATGGGATCATTTGCGGTTAAATGTGCGTAAACTGCCATTAAAATAACATAATTTTATCTCAATGCAAAAAAAAAAATCTGATGGTACACTGTACTCTATAATAAAATTATGTATTTTTTCTCTTGATGCGGGACCAAAAATTTAAAGCGGGATAGTTCACCCAAAAAGAATTTGTCATCATTTACTCATATCACTGAATTTCTTTGTATTTTTAATAACAGAGAAATAATAAAAAAAAATAGCTATATTGTGATAAATTAATATGGTTATTATATAAGAAAATAACTGGAGGAAAATATGTGACTTTGCTTTGGAAACTTCAGAAAACTTAAATTAGATTTTTCTCAAAATCAACTCTGCTCCAGTGTGTACCAAAATAACTAAAACCTAAATCAACTAATAAAAAATATAGAGAGCTGATAAAAAAACACAACAAAATTACCTAAAACATTTACTAAAAGAGAAAAGTGTTAAATAAAAATAAAATCTATTTCAAATTATTAACAAAAATTATAATAGTAGTATATCAATGATAAGATCACACAGATCTGTCCTCATCTGTTTTTTTTTGCATAATTAATATTAAATCATATTTAAAAGAATGTAATATATTCTTTAAATATTTAATAATATAATATTTCTAAAATATTGTAATGTTTTTAATAATAATATATTTATAAATAAAAAAAATATGTTTTATATGAATCTGATCACATAGTTCTGTCTTCATCCAGGATTATTATAGTTTTTTTAAACTGTTTATATTTAATAATATTAAAAATAATGTATTCATATTTACATTTTCTTTTCTTCTTTTTTTCAGTTGCACTTTTAATTTATTCTTCATTGTTGTTGACTATATCGCTGTTAATTTTAGTTTTTCATTTTATTTAGCTTTTATTTTAATTTTGGTTTTTTATTTTAAATATTTTAGGACTTACTAGTCATCACTTGTGGCATTTTAATGTTTAAGGGTTACAGTTTTAAACTCTTACAATATACTGTTTGTCTAAAACTAAAATTACTTTTTAATTAATTTTAGTTTTGAATTCATGAAAGTGTATTTTATTTTCAGTTTGAGTTTTTTTCCCCCCATGTTTAATTTTTCTCTAACAGCAGACCTGACGTATGAACACACAATAGTCTGTCTGATGCTCTTTGAGTGCTTTAAAACATGTTTTTTGGTTGTTTGTGTGACGAAGCAAAGCTGCGCATGCCGCCCGACGTCATCAGAGACGTCCTGGAGGGGGTGCTGAGGCTCATGGGAACATTTGACACGTCCAGGTTTTAGCATGAAGAGGTGAGAGAGACAGACGCTGATGTAAGTGGGAGCCGCTCTGTCATCATTCATGCTTTATATTAGCCTTTAACGGCCGTAACCGAATGATTTATTCTTTTTTTTTTTGGTGTTTTTTTTTTGTTGGGGGGATTTTAAACTGTCATACTGCTTATTACACCTTCACACTCTTCAGGCTAAATGAATCCAATCTCATTCTAGACTAATTAATGCTTTTAATTTAGCGCATTTTCATTGCAAAATAGGCTACTGCGGAGACGTTAGGTCATTTGCTTTCGGTTAAAAACATTAAATTAGGTAAATAATTGAAGAGCTAATGGAGTGTTTATAAATGGCAGTTTCTTAGCCAAGCGAGGAGTGAGAGAAGACATCGTCATGTGTGACGCGTGCAACGTTACTCACCAAATACGAGCGTCGAGGAGCTGCTGCAGAGAAACAAGACATCGTTTGACCCCAAAGTCAGACACACACACACACACGCGCACACACACACACACACACACACACACACACACACACACACACACAGACAGTCTAATTTAAGTTAGTGATATAAAGGTAACTGCACACTCAGTCTTTATAATTTAACAGAGTGCTATTTTATTATAATTATTTTAATTTTGTAATAATGTGAGCTATTTTTTTCTAAATATGGAATTTTGAAATTCATTATTTAATGCAGTGTAGTGCATTTCTTTGATTTGCAACACTTCACCTTTAAAGAAAAGATTTTATTGCATCGTGACATCACATTTCCTACCCAAATTCCCATTAAAAAAAAAATCAAATTGTAATTTGAATTTCATCTATCTATCTCTGAAAGCATTTGTACATATTGACAATCAAAACTATTTGAATTTTAATTGAATTTACATTAATTTACCTATTGGGAATCACAATAAAAAAAAAAAAAAACAGAAGTTTGTTTTGTTATGAGAATTACAAAATAACATAATTACAATGTTCAAAAGGATTACAAATGGGATCATTTGCGGTTAAATGTGCTTAACTGCCATTAAAATAATTTTATCTCAATGCAAAAAAAATCCTGATGGTACACATGTATACATATAATAAAATTATTTATTTTTTTCTCTTGATTGCAGGACAAAATTTAAAGGGATAGTTCACCCAAAAATGAATTCTGTCATCATTTACTCACCATCAATGAATTTCTTTGTTCTACTGAACACAAAATATGATGTTTTGATGAATGTTAGTAACCAAACAGTTTTTGGTCCCCATTGACTTGCATAGTATTTTTTTTTTTCAATACTTTGGAAGTCAAGGGGGACCAACAACTGTTTGGTTTTATTTTAGTTCATCTGTATTTCAATTACCAAAAAGATTATTTTAATCAGCTTTAGTTGACAATAACATCACTGTCAGTGAACAGGAACATATGAACCAATCAATAAACACACAGCAAGAAAACTTTAGAAACTTGTATGAGTACATTTTAATGCCATTTTAACTCTTCTTCTGATTGGCTGAGGCTTTAACAGTCATATGTAATATGTCTTATTAAGATGAGATTGAAATGATCTAAACATATAATGCAATGCAATCCAGTGCTGATTGAGACATGAAGAAATAAAGGCTCCTCAGAAGATGTGAGATGTTCTGGAGGCTTCTGAAGATCATTCCTCCGCTGAGGAACAGTGAAAGTAAAGCTTCTGGAAACAAATGCTCCTCAAAAGATCCTGAAGATCAGATTTGAGACTAAAAAATGATTGATGGAGAATCAAGTAAAGTTGAGCTGCTTCAGTCCAGTAAGTGTTCATCTGGAGATATTACTGCAGTTATTCTGACCTTTACTTGATCAAAATAAGTCAAGATTTGGCAGTAGAAAGACTCAAAGCAATCAGATAAAACTAAAAGATAGCAAAGTTTATATAGCAAAAAACTGAATTGAACAATGAAAAAACTGGACTTGATTGCAAGCAGTTTTATTGTGTGAACAGGCCTTAAAATAAACCTGTTGGGGTGAATGTCTTATTACCTAAGACATTGTTTTTGAAACATTTCCCCTTGTTAATGTGTAATACAGCTGATTTTTTAGGATGTATGATCTCATCTGAACTGACTGAGCCCTTTGACGTGTGTATGTGTGAAAA
Source organism: Cyprinus carpio (assembly GCF_018340385.1). Lineage (NCBI taxonomy): Eukaryota > Metazoa > Chordata > Actinopteri > Cypriniformes > Cyprinidae > Cyprinus > Cyprinus carpio. The sequence goes on from NC_056611.1 coordinate 27,081,890, forward strand.
GTTTATAATTAGCGTTCTTAAGGAGTCTGGTTTCTATGGCGACCCGCGGTGATGTTGCTAAGAGAACGAGTGGAACGAAAGAACACATGCAGGAAATAGAATCTGACAAAAGCTGTCAGGAACACGTCTGCACATAACAAATTATATTTTGCATAAAGAGAAAGAAGTCTATTTTAAGAGTTAATGAATTCTGACGTTAGTTCTTATGACAGCTAAACACATTTTATCTCCAGCTTCTCATTGTTTGGGTTGAATATGATCTAGTCATGTTCCTGACAGGTTTCTGTTCTGATTTTATAGGAGGTATAATGTCAGTGTTTATCTCTTCTCTTCTCTTCTCTTCTCTTCTCTTCTCGTCCCCCCTCTTCTTCTCTCTTCTCTTCTCTTCTCTTCTCTTCTCTTCTCTCTCTCTTCTCTTCTCTTCTCTTCTCTTCTCTTCTCTTCTCTTCTCTTCTCTTCTCTTCTCTTCTCTTAAACCATCAGGTAAAATCACACTCGTGACTTCGATCATTCAGTTCAAGCGATTCACTAGCAAAAACCAGATCAAAAGAGCCATTCGTTTTCAAATTTCAGCACAGCTTGTAATGATTTTAAAAAGCACATAGTGATGGGTGAAACAGAGATTTTCGAAACTCTGAATCAGTTGAACCATTGCGACGCAAAATGATTCATTGTTTCGAAGTGCTCCAATCGGGTCGCATATCGCAAATCATTTGATTCAGATCAGGACTTGGAGTGGGTTTGCGAATCATTTGATTTAGTTCCGACCTTCGGAGCAGATTCATGAATCATTTGATTTAGATCAGAACTTTGCGTATCTTGAAACATGATTTAGATCAGTATTTCAGAGCAGGTTTGCAAATCATTTTGCAAATTGAATTTGTAAATTTTGTATATCATTTGATTCAGATAGGAACTTTGGAGAGCTTTGTGAATCATTTGATTCAGATTGGCACTTCAAAACGCTTCGCAAATAATTAGATTTAGATCGGGACCTAGGTGCGAGTTCATGAATCATTTGATTTCGATTGGAACTTTGGAGCGTGTTTCGTGAATCATTTCATTGAGATCAGAAGTTTGGAGCGCTTCGCGAATCATTTGATTCAGATCTGGACTTCGGTGCGCGTATCGCGAATCGCAAATCTTTTTTTATCTGATTTATTCTTCTTTTTTTATGAAACAGTACAAAACATCAAACCATTATGGCATTAACGTTATAAAAACAATACAAAGAAAAAAGAAAGGGTACGCATACAGATCACTTAAGAAAATTAGCCATGGTTTTATTATACAGTAGTAAAAGTGTAGTGGCCACAGTTTTACTACAAGTACCATGGTTTAACTATGGTTAGTGTAGCAAAACCATGGTTAATTTGTGGTTACTATGGTTTAACTATAGTAACCATGTTTTTGAATATAGAGATGCACTTTTATAGTTTTATAGTTTCCACGTACTTATCTAGATCCACTTCAAATGAAGAATAGAAGAGAGGTTTAGAGCCAGATTTTTATGTATGTGAAATTTAGCTGGCAGCTAACACAAATTAATTAAGTCATATTTTCATATATTTTCTTATGAGTAATCAAACAATCCAAAGAAAACATCTTTAAAACAGAAAGAAAGGTCAATTTATCTGTGTCAGTGCCAAAATTTACACTAGAACAAATTAATTAAGTCATTTTACACAGGAACTAAAAATGGTTGTGTGGTATTATTATTGTTTAAAATTTATTTTGTCTTTTTTTAATGTTAAAATGTAATTTATTTATTTATGATGCTGAATTTTCAGCATCATTACTCCAGTCTTCAGTGTCACATGATCTTCAGAAATCATTCTAATATGATGATTTGCTGCTCAAGATACATTTCTGATTATTTTCAATGTTAAAACAAAAGTGCTGCTGAATGTTTTTGTGCAATCTGTGATACATTTTCTTTTTCAGGATTCTTTGATGAATAGAAAGTTCAAAAGAACAGCATTTATTTATTATAAATGTCTTTACTGTTACTTTAGATTAATTGAATGCATCCTTTTTGAATGGTTAGAACGTGGAGTTAGATGCTTCTTTAGGAAACACACACACACACTCACACACTCACACACACACACACTGCGCCTGTAGTGTGTTTATCCTCCTGTCTCAGCTGTGTGTATGAAATAAGACCTGCGGGCATTTCTGAAGCCTCCTCCATATGCTGCTGTGTGTGTGTGTGTGTGTGTGTGTGTGTGTGTGTGTGTGTGTGTGTGTGTGTGTGTGTGTGTGTGTGTGTGGAGCAGATACGGCTGAGTCTATCAGGGACCGGCGGGAGGCAGATAAACCAAGAGCTTTCCAGCACTTGGATGAGGAGAGAAAGAGAGAGACGGAAATTAAAGTGTGTGTACAGACTGCTGCATTGCAGACGTACAGAAGAGATGACACACACACACACACACACACACACACACACACACACACACACACACACACACACACAGTATTGTGTTCTGTAGCATCCAATCTGGCAACCCCACTCGTTTTCTGCAGTACACACTGCATACTGTGCTGAGTATGGGGATTTGAGGTTTGCATAGAATCAGTGTAATTTTAGTATTTTAGTATTATTTATATACTGTTATAGTATGTATTAATATTTTGAAATGGCTTTTATTTTTATATTTTTAGTTTTCATTTTAGTAATGAGCCTTTTTTTATTTCATTTTCAGTTTTTGGTACTTCAGCTTTTACTCAGTTTAGGGTTTTCATCCAATATTTATATTTAATTTTATTTGAGCTTTATTTTGGTTAGTTGAAAATAATTTTTAATTGTTTTAGTTTTTGTTAAAAACACTTCAGAACACACTGCGTGTGCACTGTATCCCACAATGCAATGCAGTGCACTAAACTTAACTTGATTCCAGCATGACAAATGAATCACAATTCAAAAGTAATTTCAACAATAATTGTTTTTTTATTTCAACAGTTTACACCTCTTCAACTTATTATTCAATCCTACAGCCAAGTTAAGATTTTATTTTATTTTATTTTATTTTATTTTAATAGAAACCTTTTTTATTTCTTACTGTCACTTCTGATCAATTAAATGCATCCTTGTTGAATAAAAGTATTAATTTATTTTAGAAAAATCATACTGACCCCAAACTTTTTTTATTTTATTTTATTTTCATCTTATCTTTTGTAATGTATTTATTTTCTGTTTTGTTTGATTTATTTAATGATTGATTGATAAAAGTATTAATTTCTAAAAAAGAAAAATAAATCATACTGACTTTTAAATGATAGTGTTCTAATTGGCTGTGATTTTATTTTATTTTCAGTGTTTTATATTTATTTTGCTCTTGGTATGTGGTAGATATGTGGTGCAGATCGGAGACAAAGTCATTGACTATAACGAGGATTTCTGTCTGCTTCTGGCGTAACCAGGTGACGCTGGGAAAGAGTACAATTATGAAGAAGATACCAGGAATGAATGAAACAGCAGGTGGCACCAGTATAACATCAGTCTCTCCGTGTGTCTGTAGGAAAGAGATGCGTGCCTGCCGCTAGAGATGGCCAGCAAGATGTACTTCGTGATCACGGATCTGTCCAAGATTAATAACATGTACAGATTCAGTCTGGCCTCTGTCCTGCGACTCTTTCACAGAGCGCTGCAGACCGAACAGGTGACGAGGACACACACTCATCACACACTGACAAAATAATGAATTAGTGAAGCTAACTGTGTGTGTGATGCAGGACAGTGAGAGCACCGATGTGAGGATTTCCACGCTGGAGAGCCGTCTGAGGAACATGGTGTATGAGTATATCTGACGCTCACTTTTCAAGGTTACACACACTGAATCCCTCATTATATTCCAATAGAGATGACCCCGCCCACATAAAAACCCCAGCACCAATCAGAGCCCTCGTTATGTTCCCATAGCAATGACTCCACCCACTTAAAACCATACAGCATCAGCCATCATTTTGATGACAACATGCTCTGAACAAGTGATTTGTTCACACAACTTGAGGAAAAAGCTAATTTAATTTAAAAATAAAAAATAAATTATTTTTTAAAAACTTAAATACAGTTATATACAATTAATCAAAAAAATTAATTACAATTATTTTAATTAATTTACAATAAAATATAGTAATATAGTAATATGATTAAAAAATTATGAAAATGACAAATGCATATGAAATTTGTGAATTTTTTGCAGAGAAATGATAAATGTGATTAATCTAGTCATATTGTACAGTCCAAAATAATAAAAAAAAAGTTGAAGTCTTAAACAATTTAACATCGGTTTATTAAAAGTTTAACAAAAAATTACATGTTTAGGGCCCTATGAAATGTTTTATTGTTACCAAATTCTGTTTTAGCATGTCTAATTATTTGAAAGCATAAAACAAGTTTAATTTATTCTTACAATAGCCTTATGATTTTTTTGCTCAGAAATTCTGTAGTGTATTTACTTTTTTTAAAGCATAAAACATTAATCTATCTTTTAAGTAATGAAAATTAAACAATTTTTTTTTTTTTTTTTTTTTTTGGAAAATTAAATATATTTAATATTACAATTAAAACATTGAAGAAATATTGTATGATTATTCCTTAAAAACAAGGTTTTAATAATTTTAGTAGTAGTAGCAGCCTATTACATACACGTACATTCCACTGAACAATAGTAATGTATTTCTGCCACAATGCCTTCAAGTTAAACCAAACTTTTGTTTTGACGGGTTGCCGTGAATACCTTAACATTTCTGTGTGTATATGATATGAGGATAATTTTACTCAGATGAAACAGTAAATGCTCATGAAGTGACTCTCAGAGCAGTTCTGGAGATGTTGTTCGTGTATTTATGGACTCATTTAGTGAGATGCCAGACGCTAAAATCACTCACTTGTGTATCTGCACACGAGTGTGTGTGTGTGTGTGTGTGTGTGTGTGTGTGTGTGTGTGTGTGCGTGCATCTGGGGGGGTGCTCCGCTGTGCGTGATACAGAGTGCGCTACCGTAACGTAGAGACCGAAATGACATGCCGTTGTGTAAATAAGATAAATAACATAAGGCTAATTTAGTTTGTTTAATAAAAGAATAAGATATAGACCTGTTCTATCAGAAAGTTAACTTTAAATGACTTTTGTTGTGATCTGGCGCTATAGAGAAAATATAATTAAATAAAATTAACTTGACCTTCAAGGGGGCCTTATTTAAAAATATAATTGATCTGAATATGGAATGAGTAAAATGCATGGCGGTCACTTAATTCATATATTATTTGTAAATCAGCTTATTTGAAGTTTGAGTCGATGCAGCACAACATAAATGAGTGTTTGTCCACTGAGAGAGCGTCATTGATTCTAGCGACAGTGATCTAGTTTTGTTTTGTCGGTCTAGCCAGATTGAGCTGTTGTTTTACGTGTTAAGGAGACCAATTTTTCCAGCACGGAACCTGCTCTTCTTTAGTGCAAATCATGAACGAGCCTCCAGCACTGGCTCTGTGTCATATTCATTCGTTTATGCATTTTGCAGACGCTTGTTTCCAAAGTGATTTGCATTGCATTCAAGCTACACATTTTCCCTGGGAATCGAACCCATGATCTTTGTGTTGCTAGCGCTGTTCTCATCTGAAAAGACGAATCTGTGTGTGCGTTTACAGGCGGATCAGTTGAAGTCTGCGCTGCACTTTGTGAAGGGCATGAAGCCAGAACTCTTCCAGGAGAACGTAAGTGTGTGTTTGAGCTCTAAACTCTCATAACCGATCCTGAATGAATGATGATGTTTCTATTTCAGGTCGTCTACAGCTGCCGCAGCGGCTCTGACAAGACAAATGTGCTGTTATTAGTCCTGCCAGTAAAGCAGAATGAAACCAAATCACTGGTGTTTGTTTGTATCTCATGCAGGAATGGGAAGTGTTCACTGCCTGATCGTTGGAGACATGGTTCGTAAGACGGTATGAATGTCTTTATTCCTTTCTCCATGAAATAACATGCACCTCTTCTCTTTAGTTGTAGAAACTCTCTCTGTTTTTCCTCAGGACTCCCAGAAGTCTCTGCGAGAACAGTTTCCATCCTGGATTGATCAGGAGAGGCCGATGGCCGTGGCTCTGCTCAAGGTAATTAGGGCCTTTACGAAAATTACAGAATAAAATGTGGATTTGATGAATAAATCCAGAGCTGCTCTGAGAGTCACTTCACCAGCATTTCACCATTTCATTTGTTAAAAACTATTGTCATATCATATACACACAGAAACTCAGGTCTTCCCAGCAACCTGTCAGAACACAAGTTGAGATTAACTTGAAGAAATTGTGACAGAAATATATTACTATTGTGCAGAAGCATGTACTTCTTAAAGTAGTAGTAGTAAAAATAATATTAATAATAATCAAAGCTTTATTTTTTAATGTCTTATATTTAATATATACATTTTTTCAGATTTAATTCTTTAAATTATATTTTATTGTGTTTTAATTTTACCAGTAAACCTCTGTTTAGAATTGTTTACAAAAAGAAAAAAAGTAATTTTAAATTTCAGTTTGGTTACATTTTACATTTTAAAAGATTAATACAGTTTTTAATGTAAATTGTTTAAATTGTTATATGCCTTAATTTGATTATCACCATTTTTGATATTTTTTATTATTATTATTATTATTGTTATTATTATTATTATTATTATTATTATTATTATTATCATAAATTAAGAAAACGATAACATAGGCTTCCTGGAAAAAACTAAAAATAAAATAAATAAACGAAAACTCAAAGAGTCATAGATTAACCATTTAATATATTGTTGTTAATTTTCATGATTTAATTAATAAGAAATGAAAAACAAAACCAATGTAATAATATTAAATAATAATATTAAAGTAATATTTTGTTATATTAAATAACGTATTTTACTTTAAATAAAAAAAAAAAATATTTTTGAATTTACTTTTTATGAAAATTTAATTTAACCATTAAAATGAAATCCAGAAACATTTAAACACAAAGACGGAATCCAGAAAAAAAACATCAGAATTTAGAATAAATATAAAATGGATTTCATAGGGCCCTGGCCAATCAAACTGAGCCAGACATTTACCAAAAGCATAAATGTAAATGACTATTAGCATTGCTTTTTCTGTCTTTCTCTATTATGTTTATTATTTCTGTCTCTCTAGAACACATTTCCAGTGCTGTCTCTCTGTCTGAATGACTCAGACCTGTGGCTCACGTTCTCACGCAGTTCCTGCTGCGAACAGGAAATCCTGTCTCCCATTGCCAAGAAGATCTCCCTCTTTCAGCAGGTGAGCTGTCAATCAACAGTCTACACCAATCAGAATGCTCACAGAGCACTGACTCTATTTCAGTCTCTTTCTCAGGTGTTGGTGGTTCAGGCGTTATGGCCGGATTGCTTACAGATTGGTATGGCAGCTTATGCATCCCAAGCTTTGGGTAAGTTCAGAGAGACGACACACACACACACACACAGCTCAGAGTCAGGCATGTATAATGTATCTGACGGCTGACTCTCAACCTTTGTCATCAGTTTGTGTCCAGCTTTTCTCTGGAGGTTAATTTTGATTCACAGAGTGAACTCAACCTTCAGATATATTATAAATACCTCACGCACAGCTCTCTGCATGCGTTTGTGTGTGTGTGTGTGGTCGATAGAGGGATATTGATTTAGGTTTAGTCATCAGCTTATTATAACTTTCAAATCAGTCAAGTGTGAAGCCACACACACACAATTAGTGCTGATTGATGCGTTCTAGAGCCACTTGCAATGAGACACAATTAAAACCTGAGCAAACACGACATTCATCTCTTTTACCTGCAACACACACACACACACAAAACAAGCCCTAATACAACAAAACCAGAGATTGCACACGAGTAGGTTTATAACACTGTTGATGGATGGATGGATAGATGAGTGTGTTTTATTAGCATGTCTAATGACTCCAGTGAATTACAGCAGTTGCACTGATGAGCTCAGGTGGGACTGTAGCGTCAGCCGCTTACAGATGTGAGATGTGTCTCAGTTCAGCGGTGATGGAGACGAGTGCACTGCTGCTCACTTCTCTTCATGTCGTGTCTCGGGTCTTTCTGAGGTAATGAGCTTTAGTCGGGATCCCAGACGTGTCTCTGTGAATTTGAGAAGTGTCCCGATTCAGATAATATCACTCCACTATAGTGCGCTTTTGGGCTGTAATCCACAAACTGCTTGTACTGTAGATTAGAAGAAGGAGTCAGTGTGAGGCTCTGCCAGCAGAGGGAGCCGCTGATGTCTTGCTTCTGCTCTGATTTTGAGGAATTTGATGGGCTGATGGCATTTTTTTTTTTTTTTTTTTTTGGATATCCATTACAATTATCGATTCATGCTCGGACTTCACATCTTATGTCCTCAAACAGCAGTTTGCCTCATTTGTAGAGATTTATTGGTGGACTAGCAATTGAACTCCTGACAGAAATGTGTTTTTAAAATCCTCTACTTTTCTCTTTCAATTCATCAGCTGTGAGCCCAAAACTCTGGAGCTGGTTTTTAATCGTAGGTTTGTGCGCTAAACGTATAGGGTGTCTAAGCAATGCTTGTAGAGATTTATTCATCTAATAACTTTACAGTTTTAGTTTAGATCATGTCAGCATGCAGCAGCCCTTCTGTCAGGAGTGCAACTGAGTCTGGATTCAGACAGAAGATGAGGTTGTTCGGATCGATCTGGCTATTTGTACATTTCAATATCAAATGGAATCGGTCCTGAGCCAAAGCCCTGACTCACTCCATTACCTGTTTGTGCTGATCGATCAGATTTTACACTCGCTGTTTCTCCAGTCTTGAAGGTGACAGAAGGTTAGAGGTAGAAATAAAAAATAATACATAATATAGTTTCACATTCTATTTTAATATTAATATATAATATATTGTCATTTTTATAATAATTGTATATATAAAATATAAATATTTGTAAAATTTTAAATAAAATGTATTATTATTATTATTGTTTTAATTCTTTATAAAAATATTGCAAAATGAAGTTTCATATATTTCTATTATTTAAAATTGACAAATTTTTTATTTAAAATGATGTTTTATTTAAAAGATTTTCTGTATAATATTTTCTGTAAAAATAATTATTTATATAATTTATATACTATATATATATATATATAGAGAGAGAGAGAGAGAGAGAGAGAGAGAAATGCAAAGTATCACTTCATATATTTAAATTTATTTATGACTTAATTTGTGTATGTAACATTTTAAAAAACGTCATAATACTTATGATGTCAACGTTTATATAATTTTTATGTATAATTATAATAATAATTTTATTATTTATATAATTTTATAATTTTGTTGTTTCATATATTATGGGTATTTTCTAAATTTATTTTATTTAAAATTTATATAATTTTATAATTTTGTTGTTTCATATATTGTTGTTTCATATATTAATTTTCTAAATATTTTATTTAACAATATTTTATCCTATAAAAATAATAATTTCCGTAATATATATTTATAGAAAACAAGAATATAGTAATATTACAATATGATATTTTTACATTTATTTAAATAATTTTTTGTTTATATTCTCTATAAATAATAATAAAAATAATTGTAGTTCTCTCTCTCTCTCTCTCTCTCTCTCTCTCTCTCTCTCTCTCTCTATATATATATATATATATATGTGTATATTCATGGACTGACAAGAAGTATTTTTGGAATTTTTTATCATTGTCAGGTGTGTACATTTTTGACCTTGCTTCTGGTGAAACTTGTGGGCCATTTGTTTTCAGTGGATGTTACCCAAACCCTCAGACAGCTGGCATAAGGGCTGTTTTGGGCTTCATGGTGGGTGATGTGTAACCTTAGAGTCCTGGAAACAGCAGCGCTTTGAGCTCACAAATCATCAGTGTGAACAGCAGCCCTCGTTTCCAAACACTCCCACCATCTCCCTCTCTACCTTTCTCTCTTTCTTACACACACACACACACATATGCACGGGTCTCATTACTGATAATACAGCAGTTTTGCCATCACCAGCGCTTCTGCAGCCACATTCAGTCAAATTAATTGCCTAATTAGCAAATAAAATGGCTTGTTTGCCAGCCACTGTGGTTTAGTATGCAAGACATTTAGTCCAAGGGTGAACCATTGGTTAGTCTGTGATTAGTGTTTCCTGTGTACGCTATAATTCATTTTTCCAAACACTTTTGATTTTAGTGGAGGAAGAGAGGAGGAGGACAGGAACGAAATGAGGAAAGAGGGCCTGCGATATATTTTTAACTGTTATGCGATCGGTGCTGACAAGAGTTGGTCTGTCTGCGGTCTCGGTTTGATGTAGCTGACCGCGGTAATGATGCCAGAGCAAACCTCTTTGCCTCAACTGTCTGCATACTAGTGCTGTTCACTGGAAAATGCAGTGCACATTCAGTGTAACTCGCCCCATTCCCCTCGCAAGGAATATTCAGAGTTAAATAGAAACTGACTACAGTTTGTGAAAAGAAATCACTTTTTTTTTCTACTGTTAATATGCACTACTAATGCATCAGTAAGGATTCATTAAATTGATTAAAAAAGTAACGGCAAAGGCGTTTATAATGTTACAAAAGATTTCGATTTCAAATAAATGCTGTACTTTTGAACTTTCTATTCATCAAAGAATCCTGACAAATAAAATGCATCACAGTTTCCACAAAAATATTGTGCAGCACAACTGTTTTCAACATTGATAATAATCAGAAATGTTTCTTGAGCAGCAAATCATCATATTAGAATGATTTCTGAAGATCATGTGACACTGATCTGATCATCTGATCACAGAAATAAATTACATTTTAACATATATTCATATAGGCAATAGTTATTTTGAATTATAATAATATTTCATACTGTTACTCTTTACTTTTTTTGATTCAGGTTTAATTCCATATTTAGTTTACTTATTTAATTTTAGTTAACATTTTGGTAATTTTGTTGTGCTTTTTTGTCATTTTTAGTTATTTTTAGTGTTATTTTTAGTATACATACTGTATATTATTAATTTTATTTCAGTTTTATTTTAGTACATCAGATTAAACAAAAATGAGAAATACAAAGCTTTTTAATGTTTTACTTTATTTTGGTAAATGTTCATGTTATTTCTAGTTATGAAAATTTTTGTTTCCGATTCAGATTGAACTGTAATAACTGTAATAACCCGTGCCTGGTGAGCAGAAGAGACTTCTTTCAGCAACGTTCAAAAAATCCCAGTCTAATTTTGAGTGTCTGTTCCTTTAAGAACTGGCTCTGGATTGTAGAATAAGTTAGCATGAGTTTCTAATAGTTCTACTTGGATGATACTCAGTGTTTGATGGGGAATGCAGGGTGTGTGTGTGTGTGTGTGTGTGTGTGTGTGTGTGTGTGTGTGTGTGTGTGTGTGTGTGTGTGTGTGATTGAGGCTGGCAGATCTCCTGATGGCTTTCCAGCGGACGCCGTCTCGCTTCCGTGGAGATAATCAGAACTGTAGATTTTCCCGTAAACAACACAGACACACAGTTTTCTCCTGAAGAGTCGGCAGAGGCTCGACATGTCCGGGTCAGAGACGACACACACACACACACACACTTAGAATTGTTGATTTTCCCGTAAACAACACCTGAGGCTGTGTCTCTCTCACGTACAGGACGTTCTTCAGTGTTCGAAACACCTTACGGTGTCAATTACCCTTCACACAGGGGTCCTTCTGTCCCTCTGTCGTCTGATTTTGTCTTTTTTTTCTCTTTTTCTACCTGCTCATTATTTTTCTGTGTTTTGACTCTGAGTGTATGAGCTGTAAATGTGAAGAGCAGCCTGTCTGAAGACACTGCGTCACTCCGTTCACTCTTTTATCGCACACAGACTGTAGATGGTTTGATGGAATGGGTTCAGAGGGTCACGCTGATGCAATAATACCACAATAAAATAAATAACAATCCTCATGAATAATAATGTTTGTTCCACTGCCATTAACTGAACTGAAGCAGAACTCGATAAATCTTTAATACATCTGAGCCACTATGAAAGGGGAAAAAATAAAAAATAGTTCTTCTTTCTAGTTAAACTTCTGGTGGTAATTGTTCTATGAAAGTAAATAAACCTTTATTTTTTATATTTTATTTTATTAATTAACATTTAACATATTGAATTGTATTTTTTTTATTGTGAACCTTATTATAACATTTAACATTTCATGTTAATTAACATAAATTAATATTTTCTTATTTTATTTACTATATTTGATGTATTTGTGTTTACTGTACAGTTGAATTGGTTTGTAAGGTACAATGATACTATAATTATTAATCACGCTATTTTATTTTATAAAAATTAACTAATTTTATTTCAGTTTTATTTTTAACTATATTTTAACATTTAATATTTCAAGTTGTTAAAATATTAATGAACATTTTATTTTTATTTATTTTTTATTATGAACCATATTTAATATTTAATTTAATATTTTGTTTTTTATTAAACTTATAGCATTTAACATTTCAAATTAAATCAGTTTTTTTTTCTCATTATTATTATTTTCAAATTGGTTTTGTGGGTTACACTAATGCTATAACTATTATATCCGTAAAATAAAAAATAACATTCCTCATGAATAGTAATGTCCGTTCTGCCTCCATTAGCTCTAATGCCGTGTCATTAGGAATTAAAGCAGAACTCAGTAAATCTTTAAATACGTCCTGACTAGCAGAAGACCTTTTCCCATGGCACCGGCGTGTCCTGAAGAATTACTCTGAGCCTCGGCCTCCGCTGACTCTAAATATGAGTCACGACAGACCCCTGGAGGAGGAAACCTCTGCGCTTTGAAGGGTCTGAATTGAACTTTGTGCTGAACCTGGAGAGAGATCTTTTTACGCTTAACGGCCAATCACCTGAACCGGAAATGTCATGTGACTGCTAATCCTACCATATAAGGGCAAACCAAGAAATGCTGAAACTCATCTATACCATGCTTAATGCATATTTCTTTTGTTTTTATCAATTTTGATCAATTTTTTAATTAAATTCAGCTTTAATAATTGATTTAATGGGTTGGACTGGCTGTCTTAGACTTGTTTATAAACTGTAATAAATACTATTAATAAATATTATTAAAGTATTTATTTAGTAATATTTTGAATTATCTTTTATTTTATATATATATATTTTTTTAAATGTCAAGTTTTAGTAACATTTAACATTTCCGGTTTTATGAATTAACACTTTATATTTTTATTTTATTTTTATTTTGTTTTAATAAAGCTGTATACGTTTATTTTATTATTTTACTATGAACCCTATTATAACATTTAACATTTCAAGTTGTATGAATTAATAATTTATGTTTTTTTATTTTATTTTAATTACGTTGCTTACATTTATTTTATTATTTTTATTAAAATATTTAACATTTAAAGATGCATAAACAACATTTTATTTGAGTTTTTTTTCTCATTTACTTTAAACCTCATTTGTAACATTCAGTGTTTAATCTTTTTTATAAACCTTATTTTAACATTTAACATTTCAAAAAATGTATTTATTAATTTATTCATCACTTCAAGATAATACAGTAAGTACAGTTATACCAGACAGACCAATTCATCTGCCAATATTTTAAACCTGAAGAACTTTTAAACTTTCTTCTATTTTTTAAATTAACATTTTTTTTTTGAGCATTTTATAAACTTTTATTTTATAGCTGTCATTATTATTTTTTATTTTATTTTATTTATTTATTTATTTATTTATTTTTTTTAATCTCATTGTGAAGTGTTACCAGAACTTCTTACAATTTCTTATTTCATCTTCATTCATTTTTACAGCAGTGCAGTAGCAGTAATACCGTGGTATTTTATTCATTGGTGATAATGAGAGCGCTTGAGTTTGTATTTTCAGTCTCTGATCTTTTCTTCAGTCATCTGCTGTGTCTCTGTGATGTATTGGCTGACGTCACTGAAGGTCACGCTCTTCTTATGCTGCCGTTCCAACTGGCCGCTACCTCCGCTTTTATTTACTCACCAAGGCCAACTTTCACTCTCATTGGCTGTTTGGCAGTTGTTCACGTTGGATCCAGTTGAAAGACTTTCCGATGCTTTCCAGAGTCTTAACGGTGTTCCTCAGAGAGAGAGAGAGAGAGAGAGAGAGAGAGAGAGAGAGAGTTTGATGTCTGACGCTGAGTCACTGTGTGTACGCTAACTCAGAATGCTAATGGATCTTTGTTTCTAATCCGCTTACAAGTGACGCTAAGCTGCAGAGTAATTTAACGGCTGTTACGGGCCGGACCCGCTGTCTGAGACAGAATAGATGTGTGTGTGTTGTCCAGGTTAAACCTGCTCTGCGGAGTAGGATAGCTGTGCGCTGGCCTGTTCTCGTGGTTGCTATGGAAATTAAATGTAAGGTCGCTTAAAGATATTCGGTCGCTCTCAAGAGTGCAGAGCTCGACTAGAATGACAACGATGTGCCGCATTGAAAGTGTGTGTGTGTGTGTGTGTGTGTGTGTGTGAGTGAGTGCATAGCTGTGCATTGCAAACAAAATTTTCTTGAGAAGTTATGAGGGAATGCCCTCATTATGAAAAATGATTCATAATTAAACAAAATACATTTTGTTTTCTCTAAAAAGTTTTCTCTCAGGGTTTAGGATAGACTGTAGATTTGTTTTTTTATCTTTGATCTCAGGGAGGGGTTAGACTGTGTTCGGAAAAGTTAGTTTAAAAAAATTATTAATAATTAAAAAAAAAATGTACTATAAAAAATTTCTCTCAGGGGTTGGGTTAGACTAAAAAGTTACTTTATATATATATATACAGTATATATACATATATATTTTTAAATGTTCTCTCAGGGTTTGGTTAAGACTGTGATTAGAAAAATGATTCATAATTAAATAATTTTTTTATAAAAAAGTTTTCTCTCAGGGTTGGGTTAGACTGTACTTTTAGAAAAATGGTTCGCAATTAAAATTTTTATTTTTTTTCCCTCTCTCTTGGAGTTTGGGTTAGACTGTAGTCATTTTCTTTATCTTTATATAAAAGAACCAATGTCTGTGATAGGTGCTCATTTACAGAAAAACATTTTATATATTTGAATCCCTTTTTAAGTTGGAATGGCTCCCTAAATAAATTCTAATAAATAATATTAATAAACGCTGTTTTTTATACTAATGTTCTGAATTGGATTTCATTTTATATTTTCACTTTTCATTTTAATTTTACTTAGTCATTTGTTTTGTACTTTCATTTAATTGATTTTATTAATTGCATTACTTCAACATTTCAGTTTGTTGCAAAGTCAACATTTTTAATTTTTGTTAAAAATGTATTATGTTGAGATTTCTTTAAATCTGTTATTTAAATTTTAATTCATAAACCAAAAATAAATTTCTAGATTTTCAGTTTTGTTTAACAGTGATGGCAACATTGATATTTTTAAAGAATAAAATAAATAATCAAAATAAGTAAAAAAACAAAATAAAAACGTATAAACTTATATTTAATATTTTATTTTTCATTCTTAAACTATTATTAAATTTATAATTTTATTTCATTTTTTCCCCTTTATTTTTCTCTTTCTTTATGATGGCTGTGTAAAGCACTTGGACTCACCAGTGAGCATTGGTGGCCAGTTAAAAATATTTTGCTTTCATGTGTGTGGTGTAGGGTGATTTTTAATGTGGAAACCCTGCAGAAGCTCACAGTCGTGTGGAGAGGATCTTACTGAATACTGAAGATACATCTGAATATCATCTGTGTGCAGTGTCATCTGACAGATGATGCAGATCAATAAAGTACCGTGTACCTGTCTGTCTGTATCTGAGTTACCCAGAGGACAACATGTCAGCCTGTCTGTCTGTGAACTAACGTACGTGTGTGTGTGTGTGTGTACCCAGAGGACAACATGTCAGCCTGTGTGTGTGTGTTCAGGGATGAGGGAACTGTGTCCTCCTCAGCTGAATCTGAAGCGTCTGTATGGAGAGACGCTGGAGTCTGAGCCCGTCATACTGATCATCTCTGCCGGCGCGGATCTATCTCAGGAGCTCCGGGAACTCGCCAGTCAGATCGTGGTGCGAGAAATCTTCCATGAGGTTGGTTTTTATGGCTTACAGGGACATCACCAACCCTACACATAAACCTACCACTCAAAGGAAACTTTGTGCATTTTTTGATTTTGAAAGGCTTTTGAATTACAGGGACATCCTCATAAACCACATTCACATTGTAATATGTCTGTCATACCCATGTCATTATATGAATTTGTGTTGTCATAAATCACATAATTCACATAATTTACACACAAACACACACACACACACACACACTCTTACACAAACACACACATTTCAACTCAAACTGAATAAAATAA
Source organism: Cyprinus carpio (assembly GCF_018340385.1). Taxonomy (NCBI): domain Eukaryota; kingdom Metazoa; phylum Chordata; class Actinopteri; order Cypriniformes; family Cyprinidae; genus Cyprinus; species Cyprinus carpio. Next base: position 27,098,250 of record NC_056611.1, read on the forward strand.
GTCGAAGTCAAAGTTTGCTAAATTGTCAGTTCTTTCACATATATAGCATACAGTACATACAGAGAATTGAAATTACGTTACTCTCAGACCCTTGGTGCATACAGATAACACTAACAGTAGAACATAAAATACAGATAGATTGAAGTAAAGTACAGATATAGTGAAGTAAACAAACTGCAGATATAATGACTATAGTGCAAAAGAGCTTATTCAGTCTGATTAAAGTGACAAAAAGCTTAGAGAGCAGTTCTTTATTTAAACTGACAGAAGAGGTAGTTGAATGATGTCAGTTAAATGCTGAATGAGGTAGTGAGCAGACCAATGCTGCACAAAGTGTCTGGTGCAGGTCACAGTGTGTTAGTGGGAGCTGGGTTCAGAGTTCAGTGGTGCATGGGGCAAAATGGGGGAGGGGGGCAAAGTCAGGAGGGAGTTCAGCTTCCTGACAGCCTGATGGATGAAGCTGTCCTTCAGTCTGCTGGTCCTGGCCTGGAGACTCCGCAGTCTCCTCCCTGATGGCAGCAGACTGAAGAAGCTGTGTGACGGGTGAGTGGGATCACCTGCAATGCAGAGGGCTTTACGGGTGAGACGGGTTCCATAAATGTCCTCAAGGAAGGGGAGGGAGACACCAACGATCTTCTCAGCTACTCTCACTATGCGTTGAAGGGTCTTCGGCAGGATGCGTTGCAGGGCTCTAGCTCTTCTCAGTTTGTGGAGGAAGTAGAGAAGCTGCTGTGCTTTCTTGGCCAGTGCTGCGGTGTTGTCGGTCCAGGAGAGGTCATCTGAGATGTGCACACCCAGGAACTTGGCTGCTCAAGTTGCACCTTTGATGGTCAGAGGAGCATGCTGAGTGTGCACTCTCCTGAAGTCAACAACAATCTCCTTCGTCTTCTCCACGTTCAGAGAGAGATTGTTGTCACTGCACCACCCGGACAGGCGGCTCACCTCGCTGCTGTAGTTTGTCTCATCTCTGTTGCTAATGAGACCCACCACAGTTGTGTCATCAGAAAACTTAATAAAGAGGTTGGAGTTGTGTGAAGGTGTGCAGTCGTGTGTCAGCAGAGTGAAGAGGAGAGGGCTCAGCACACATCCTTGGGGGGCCCCAGTGTTCAGTGTGATGGTGCTGGGTGTGTTGCTGCCGACCCCGTACTGCCTGAGGTCTTCCATTTAGAAAGTCTAACAGCCAGTTGCACAGCGAGGTGTTGAGTCCCAGCTGGACCAGTTTGTGAATGAGCTGTTGAGGGATGATTGTGTTGAATACTGAACTGAAGTCTATGAACAGCATTCTGACGTATGACTCTTAAATCATATAAAAAATATGTAGACATAAAAAAAACTAAAAGCATCAAAATTATTAAAACTTTAAATAAAATTAAAAATAAACAAAATATGAAAATAAAATCTAATACAAAATATATGGGGTCTGTAAAATATTTAAATTACTTTGAAAGAAGTCTCTTCTGCTCATCAAGGCTGTTTTTATGTGATCAATAGTATTACAATTTAAAATAACAGTTTTCTATTTGAATATATCGTAAAATGTAATTTATTTCTGTGATCAAAGCTGAATTTTCAGCTTCATTACTCCAGTCTTCAGTGTCACATGATCTTCAGAAATCATTCTAATATGCTGATTTGATGCTCAAGAAACATTTCTGATTATTATCAATGTTGAAAACAGTTGTGCTGCCCAATATTTTTTAGGATTCTTTGATAATTAGAAAGTTCAAAACAGCAGTATTTATTTGAAACAGAAACCTTTTGTAACATTTTAAATGTCTTTCCTGTCACTTTTGATCAATTTAATGCATCCTTTTTGAATAAAAGTATTAATTTCTATGATAAAGGTGGTGATGGCTGTCCTTGAAGAACCTGCACCTGGTCACAGCGTGGCTCCCCCTGCTGGAGAAGGTCTGAACTCTGTCTGTCTGTCTCTCCACCAGTTGTCTGTCTTCACTTCTTATCTGTGCTGTGTAATTAATTATAGCAGAAATGACTCTTGTTGTAAAGTGAGAGTGAATCTGTGTGAGGATGATTACTTGCAGATACTTTAATTGCTTTTTGTTTTCATTTCTGTTCACGAAACCGTGTGTATTGTGTAGCGCTGCAGATCTGTAATGGGTTTGGAGACACACACAGGAGGGATTGTTATTGGTTTGATGCTTTGCATTTATTGATTTAATACGTTGTAGCGAGACATCTAATCTGTGTGTGTGCGCGCAGGAGCTCAACAGTATGAAACCCAAAGCCAGCTTCAGATTCTGGTTGACTGCTGAGGTTCATGTGAAGTTCACTCCTGTACTGCTCCAGTCCAGCCTGAAGGTCACCTATGAGGTCAGTGTGTGTCAAATATAATGTATTCTCTTTTTAATGAACCAATTTTGATTTTTACATTTTAAATCTACTGTATGCTGTTTTGGGTTTATGCATCAACAAAACTTGAAACATTATTTTTAGCATGCTTCTTATTCAATAATGATGTTTATTAATAAAATGATTATTTAAAAATCAGTAAAGACATCAGTAAAGCATTTTGTAAACAATATGTCACATTAACCTCAGGAAAAACATTCAGTGTCCATATAATCAAGATCAGAATTGAGAATCGAAAAGCTTGTGGTTTGACATCGATTTGACATTTGACCATCGCTGGAATTCAGACAGAGCTCTTGAATCTGTTTGGGCAATTAATTCAGACTCTGAATTAAAATACTTAGCCTTTGAAGAGATCCATTTAATTAACTGAGGCTTTTGCTTTTCTCTTTCATAATGTCTCTCTCTCCTAAAGTGGGCCGGATCTAATAAGCTGTGTAGGAGAGAACTAATTCAAAGTGTCTCTTGAAAGGATTTTGTGAAAGAAGCAGGATGTTTCTTGCTTCACAGTTAAACTAAACTATAAAATGGCATTATTTTGATGATTGTGACGTCACATAGGCTCTTTAACATATTGCCACATAAACACTTATTCAGTATTCAGCGACGTGATGTGACTGTGAACTGTGCATAAAGGTCGGTGATTAGCAGAGATCATTTCATGGTCCTAAAGAGACTCTTTTTGGTGGTATATGGACTTCAGTGTGAAAAATGAAATGCTACAGAAGTGTCAATCATGAGCCTTTTGAAGGAAATGGAAACCAAAGGTTTATAACAGCCATTATAGAAAAACATGGTGTTATTTTCACCAGGGATCTTGACACAATCATCACAATCAGCAGCCGTGCAGATCTCTGTTTGTCCAGGAAACTAGATTTTACTAGTGCTGTCTCAATGCCAAAATACCATGCATCATGTATAATTTAACACTCTCTCTCTTTCTATATATATAATAACAAGTTATGAGTATGTATAAATTATATAAATATATTTAGAATTGTTATAACTTACATTAATTTATATTGTGAATTAAATATAAAAAGTCAGTAAAGTATTAAAAAATGATCATTTATGTATATAGAATTTAATAAAACATAATATAAAGTACATTAAATTATATATGCATGTATTTTTTTATACACTGTACTGCCTAAAACGGTGACATCTGTACCTTTACCATTTCAGATGTCAGGTGTTTAAAACGGTTTTCTTTCAAACATTTGCTTAGATGAAATAATGCATGTTGTGAAAAGACTGTGAACAATTTAGAGCCAAAGAAAAGATGAATGGCTTCACTGTGCCATGGAAATCATGTCAAGCTTTTGAAAAATGATTCCATATTTAATCATGATTAAAAAAAGACCTTGAGTTTCTATTGCACAGCCGGCTGAATATATATCAAATTAAATTGAACTGATGATGATGATGATGATGTGTTTGTGCCGCACAGGGTTGGACGAAGTTCTACGAGTTCTCTCTGTCAGACCTGAGAGCCGGCTTTGAGATCATTGACCGTCTGTTTGAAGGTGTGTGTGTGTGTGTGTGTGTGTGTGTGTGCATGTTTCTGCAAAGGTCATGAAGGGTCGGAGGTGTTTTGAGAACATTGTGCTGAGCAGGACATTCCTCAACATCAAAGTCGTGTGTGTGTGTGTGTGTGTGTGAAAGAGAGGGAGAGAGAGAGAGACTGTTGTTTCCTGTGGGGTGGAGATCATAATGCACTGACAGACAAAGTACATTCACACCATATTTTCACCATATTTCTGAGGTGGCTTTTTACACCCAAGTCCTTTTAGAGACAACTATACACAATTTGTATGAACCTTTTTGACTAGTTGGGATCCAGTCAGATGTTCTCAGTCAGAATTGACTGTATTTGTGAGGATATTTTCTAGTAGATTTTATATTTATTGAAGCAAACAGCAGTGTTTGTGAGGAAGCGAATGAAAAGTTTAGCTAAATTTAGGTTAACAATTCATAATAATTCATAGTTTATTTTCCTTCTATTTTTTTTAAATGTTGTTATTGTTAAGTAAAACTATTAAAAATCGTTTTCAGTATTTAAGAAAAAAAAGATTACAATTCTTATCAAATTAGATATGTTGTCTTGCCAACTTGAACTGCTAAAATGACTAAAAATAAAACTGAAATAAATGTGTAAATGAAATGCAGCAACTTTGCCATTTTCTTTGTGATTACATGCAAAAAAAATATGACCAATGACAAGTCAGTATGCAAATACGAAACGTTATGATGTCATCATTGCCGCTGTCACATGATAACACTGTAACTCTAACATTGTAACATCTTCAGGTTAAGTGGCTCAAGCGGAATCACTAACAGTATTAATTGTGGTTTTATGCTTGTGAAATAATTAGTTATTTTTTATGCTTGTGATGATTGACTGTGCAGAACTCACCACCATAATGCTGTTGCTAGGGCATCACTATGCAGATTTTCGGTTACATGAATATCCTGCTTTTTACTGAATGAAATACGTGAATCACCCTCATTCAGCTCACTGTCGCTCTCTTGACTTCACACACACACACACACACACACACACACACACACACACACACACACACACACTCTCTTTGTGTTCAGAGCGTTACGCTGCACTCCTATTTGTCACTGTCAGGTTTAGACTGATCTTTGCCACACTCACACACACACACACACACACACACACACACACACACACACACACACACACACACACACACTCAGAGTGCTGTAGAGACTGCATGTGTGTGTTTAGCTCTTGTAATGAGACCAATTTATCATGTGTAAGAGTCGCCTGCACCTTCCTTGCAGTTTGCCCCAATCACAGAGAGATGGAGGATAGTGTACGGTGAGATATACTGTGCTCACCTCAGCTCTGTGTGTGTGTGTGCAGGTGATCTCTCAGTTGAGGATTCTGAGCAGGTCTGTAGCAGCCAGCTTCAGAACTGTAAAAAATAAATTAAAAAATAGTGATAATAATATTATTGCACTTTATTTATTTAGTTTTTTTTTTTATAAAGAAAATAATAATGTGTGATAATACTATTATATTTTAAAATAAAAGGGAGTATTAAATACAAATACAATTATTTTATAGTAAACTTAAAAATTGTATGATTATACTTAAAATTTTTTTATTTAATTTTTTATTTAAATATAAATTTCCACCATTTATTTATTTGATTTTATTTTGGGTTTTTTTTTGGAGGTTTGCCGGCAAGTAAATGTAATGATGTGTGAGTGAAGCACGTCAGTGAATGAAATGTCAAAGTTTTGCATTGTGCTTTAAAAACGGCAGCATGTAGCCTAGATTTATGCTTTCGGTTTGAATAGAAATCTTATACACTAAAGTTTATCGATTTTTAAATTGTAATTGTGCATTAACAGCTGTCAACCATTTCGGTACACAAAATGAACTTCTTGAAACAGCGCTTTTTTATTTTGGTTGCACATGCACACCCCTGTATGTATGTGTGTGTATATATATATAATTATTATTATTATTATTATTATTATTATTATTATTATTATATATTATTATTTATATATATATATATATATATATATATATATATATATATATATATATATATATATATAAAATATTTTTATATAGCAATTTTTATATACAATTATTTTGTCCAATAAGTCCAGGTATAATGTTTTAATGTTTCTTTTTTTTGCACCTTATACAGCTGTATTTTTAATAATTATTTATAATAATTGTTTTAATAATGTTTTTTAATGATTACTTATCCACTAACTGCAATAAATAAGTTTACATTGAAGTACTAAGAATATATTTTTATTAATATATAAATAAAAATATTAAATCTAAATAGAAATATAAAAAACAAAAACTGTAATGGAAAGTTTTATTGATTTTTTTTTTTTTTACTCGACATCATACAATTAAGCATGTTTTGCAAATCAGCAGCTGTTTGTTTTGAGGATAAAGGCAATGTAATCGTTTGTTTCTCTGTGTCGAGTTGGGAAGGCCCTGAAGACCCGATGCAGTATTTGCGAGTTGTCGTGTCCCGAGCACTCGTGATTCAGGTAAACAAACTCCTGCTGTTGATCCAGAGGGCTGGAATGTGTTTGACCTCCTCCAGGTGTTCTCCAGTTTGTTTAGCCGAGTCTATGATCCTAGAATGTGAGAATGCCACGAAAGAGCCGTGTTTGTTCAGGATGCACCTGGCCTTATAAATGGCTCTCATATTTTCCTGCTGTAATGGGGCCATGCAGAGCAATCATCTGACCTAATGAGTCTCTGGAGACGTTTGCCCGCACCTCCTCGGGTCTCCCATCAGGCTCAGCAGACGCTGCGTGTGTTGAGGCGTCTCTGATTGTTTTCCGAGCGTAAAGCCGTCGGAATGTAGGCCACAGTGACTCATCTGACTTTATGAGGCTTTTTCTGTGCTTTTATGCGCTTTACTCTCTTTTGTGCTTTGGCTTTGGATGAAAGCGCTTTGTGAACAGCAGCCCTGCTGTAAATTCCAGCTCTGTGAAGCTCATGATGTACTGTTTCTGATAACACCGGGTCACGGCGCTCCGATGCCCGTATTCCACAGTGTGGTTTGGTGATTGAACAGCTATGAAGCATTCATGGAGCCGTTCAAAAATTGGTAACTTATTGTTGACTTTGTCTTTACCACAAAAAAGCATGTTAACTGGTGATTACTGTCCTAAATAAATAAATCAGAATGTATATATATATATATATAATTTGCAATGTCGGCCTGGCAAAAAAAAAGTGATTATAAAACAAATTCATTGGTTTGGGAAATGGCAAATTATATATGCATGAAATATTATAATTAATGCTAGTGAATATTTTATGTATATATAATTTGTCATGTCCAAACCCACTTAATGTTATTTATTTATTACCTTTATATCACTTGGCAAATCAAGTCACTAAACAAGATTATTAAATGAAGTTGGTGGTTATGGACATGCCAAATTATATATAAATTAAATATGTTTATATATAATATAAAATTTGTCTTGTCTGAAGCCACTTATATTTATTTTACCTTTATATCACTTGCCAAATCACATAAAAAACAAGATCATAAAATAAAATAAGTAATGATAATAATAACAGATATTATTCTTTATTTTATAGACTTTATTTTACTTTATTTACTTATTACTGCTGTACTGGTTAATTATATTTTGGTTTACTGGTTTATCATATAGATAGACGGATGGACGGATAGATAGATAGATGGACGGATGGACGGATAGATGGATGTGGGTGTGATAAGATGGACGGATGGATGGATGACAGACGGATGGGTTGGTTAGTTGGGTGTGGACGGATAGATGGATGGATGGATGGACGGATAGACGGATGGACGGATGGATGGATGGACGGATAGATAGATAGACAGATAGACGGATGGACGGATAGATGGATGGATGGATAGACGGATGGACAGATGGACGGATAGACGGATGGACGGATGGATGGATGGACGGATGGATGGATAGACGGATGGACGGATGGATGGATGGACGGATAGACGGATGGATGGATGGACGGATAGACGGATGGACGGATGGATGGATGGACGGATAGATAGATAGACAGATAGATGGATGGACGGATAGATAGATAGACAGATAGACGGATGGATGGATAGACGGATGGACAGATGGACGGATAGACGGATGGATGGATAGACGGATGGACAGATAGACGGATGGACAGATAGACGGATGGACAAATAAGGCGGACGGATGGACAGATAGATGGATAGACGGATGGACAGATAGGATGATAGACGGGTGGGATGGTGGGATGGTAGGATGGTGGGATGGTAGGATGGTGGGATGGTAGGATAGAAGAACAACAGACAGACAGATAGATAGACAGACAGATAGATAGATAGATAGATAGATAGATAGATAGATAGATAGATAGATAGATAGATAGATAGATAGACTCACATGCACTTGATACACTGACCTTGAGTGCAGGAAGCAGGAGGAGCTACGTTGCGTGAATATTAAAGACATCAGACAAGGACTCATGAATAATTAATGAGCGCACCAGCATCACCTGAGGGAGAGTTCATTACAGCTGAACACACACACAAACAGCAGCCTGTGTATTATCATGTACATTAATCACACGACTGACTTCATGTTAATATTGTGATGGTGTGTGTATATGTGATTATGGGAAGCTGAGTTAGTGCTTCTGAAAATCCAGCCTGCTGTAAACACTAAAGCAGTGAATGTGAGCAGGTGTGTTCAGTGTTTGTCAGAACATGTAACACATAACACAATCATGTGTCTGAAATAAGAATATATATTTTGCAAAAAAAGTCTGAAATGAAGTCGGTTTCAGAAACATTAAGATTTGTGACAATATTTTCATTTTACATTTTCACCTCAAAATTCTCATTATTAAGTGCAGATCTTTTTGCTGTTAAATTATTATTATTATTATTGCATAACAGCAGTAGTGGTGAAAAATAATATTGTAATTTTATAAATTTAAAACAATAATCATTTTCTTGTTTTTATATGATAACAGCAATGTTATGTTATACATTTAAAATGATAATGATTATAATTATAATTATTTGTATTTTATATTGTTAGCAGTATTAATAAAATAAAATTAATAATAAAATAATAAAATGTAAAGGCTTACTTCATGATATTATTTGCCCTTATTTTCTTTAAAAGGGTATTTTTCTGATTTAAAAATATTTTTATTACAGTATTTTACTATAATATAGTAGAAAATTAACTGTATTACATGTATTATTATAAATGTAAGAATAATGAGAATTCAAAAGAAAAAAGAACTCATATGATAGCCTTCATATTTTTGATGCAGAATATATATATATGTGTGTGTGTGTGTGTAGTTTCTTTTGATTTTGTGGTGAAATGTGACCTGGACATGTTTTGGTGAGGTTCACTGCTCTCATTTGTCTGGTCATGGTCTGAGATGAGAGCTGGAAAGGAGCCACCGTGTCCACAAAACACCTGTCTCGCATGTCCAATCTGTCCAGCGCTGCTGATCTGAGTTAGTTTGATTGTAATTAGTCCTGCGGAGTGAGCCTCTTGATGAATGTGTTTCTTCAGCTGAGCTGATGATGATGATGATAATCTCCCTGTAAACCAATGAAGGGGCAAGGTTGAGTGAACTTGAGAGGGAGAATTAAGGTAAAGGAGTGTCAAGAGCTTTACAATATTGAAGCGATTCTGAGTTCAGACTTCCTCCACAGGTCTGAAAGTCAAAAACAGCACTTTTAGGGTCCGAAATGACCCTGAAAACTAAATTATGATTGTTTTTTGTTCCAAGAAACCTTGACTAATATTTAAAGTTGGCCTTAGGGGTCAAATATGGTGCCTAAAATGACTATAAAGCAGGTTTGTAGATACACAAACTGACAAAAAATGAAGGTTCATGGAGGTCCGTGTGTCGAAACTCACCCCGAGATGGACTGTAATGGACCTCATGTGCGCTCCTCTAACAGATAATTGAATCTTATCCGTCAGCGCTATTATGACTCACACCTGCTCCAGTGTGAGTCAGATTTCCACAGCAGCAGCTGTTTACAGAGGTCTGTGAAATCTGTAAATGTGAGCCGTCAATTCCCAACCAACAGATCTGAGCACAACACACACCTGCAGAAACACACCGACTCTAATAAACAGGAAGTCGAGCGTGTTTGTGTTAGTTCTTAAACACAGATCTTGTTGAAGTGACCTTGAAAAACAATATAATCTGCAATGTTATTACGTGTATTTGGGAATTGTTTATGTTAATTTTAATTTTAGATGCAGATTGATTGCTATTAGGATTATTAAGTAAATAAAGGACTGTAATTTATAATTATTCTTTTTAGTTATTTGATAATATAAGATACAGTTTTATAATGTTTAAAATAAAGGTCTATTCTTTCCCTTTCAAAAGTTTGGGGTCAGTAAGATTTTTTTAAAAACAAAAATGTATATTTTATTCATCATTGATGCATTAAATTGATTAAAAGTGACAGTAAAGATATTTATGTTGTTACAAAAAAATCCTGTTTCAAATAAATGCTGTTCTTTTGAACTTTCTTTTCATCTGTGAATCCTGAAAAATAAAATGTACCATGGTTTAAACAAAAATATAAACTGTTTTCAACATTGATAATAATCAGAAATGTCATATTAGAATGATTTCTGAAGATCATGTGACACTGAAGACTGCAGTAATGATGCTGAAAATACAGCTGCGCATCACAGAAATAAATTACATTTTAGCAGATATTCATATAGAAAACAGTTGTTTGAAAGTGTAATAATATTTTACAATATTACAGTTTTTACTATATTTTTGCTCAAATAAATACAGCCTTTCTGAGCAGAAGAGAATCTCAAATATATATATATATATATATATATATATATATATATATATATATATATATATATATATATTTGAGAAAGGCTGTATTTATTTGAGCAAAAATATAGTAAAAACTGTAATATTGTATATATATATATATATATATATATATCTATATATATATATATATATAGCACCGAGACTCGAACCTGCGACCTTCTGGTTTTAGTTTTTTTTATGTTTTTGTTAGGAGTTTGTTGTGCTCATCAAGCCTGCATTTATTTGCTCAAAAATACATTACTTTTTTTAATGTTTTTGAAAGCAATTTAAAATAATTGTTTTTAAATTTATTATACTTTAAATTATCATTTATTTCTGTGATGCAAAGCTGAATTTTTAGGATCATTATCACATGATCCTTTAGAAATCATTCTAATATGATGATTCATTATCAAAGTTGGAAACAGTTCTGCTGCTTAATATTTTTTCAGAACATGTGATACTTTTTTAGGATACTTTGATGAATAAAAAGTAAAAAAAAAGATTCATAAAATCAATACTTTTATTCAGCAAGGATGTGTTAAATTGATAAAAAGTGATAGTAAAGAAAATATATTATTAGAATATATATTAGAATTTTTTTTTATTTTGAATAAATGCAGTTCTTTTTAACCTTTTATTCATCAAATATATTTGACAGCAGAACTGTTTCCAACACTCATAATAAATCAGAATATTAGAATGATTTCTAAATGATCATGTGATAGACTGGATGTTACATGTGACACTGAAGGCTGGAGTAATGATGCTGAAAATTCAGCTTTGCATCACAGGAATGAATTATTTTTTTAAAGTATATTCAAATAGAAAACTATTATTTTAAGTTGCAATAATATTTCTGTATTTTTGATCAAATAAATGCAGGCTTGATGAGCAGGAGAGATTTTTTTCAAAAACATTAAAAATAGTAATGTTTCCAAACTTTTGGTCTGTACTGTATATACATGTATATATATTTATATATATATTACTACATCAGTTGTGTTTGTTGATGTCCTAAATGCCACTGATAAACATAAAGATGGACGACGCATACAGAAACAGTCCGCTGATGTTCTTAGAAAGACGCTGCGTCTGAGTCTCTGCTGATCTGAAGCGTGAAGTCCAGTGAGGAGACGCAGCAGGTGTGGGAACACTGTACGGTTCGGGAAGGGATTTGTGAAGGAAATAGTGATTGTTCACACACTGATCTCCATGACCAATCACTGCTCTGTGTGTGTGTGTGCGTGTGTCTGTGTGTGTGCGTGTGTGTGTCTGTGTCTGTGTGGGTGTGTGTGTGTGTGTGTGTGTGTGTGTGTGTGTGTGTGTGTGTGTGTGTGTGTGTGTGTGCAGAGAGGGGCAGACTGCTGTCAGAGCTCTTCCACCCAGACACTTTCGTGAACGCACTGTGACAGGAGACTGCCAGGTGATGAACTGAACACACCTTTCTGAAGTGAACTTGAGGAGACTTATGCCAGAGTTATTATAGTTAACTAAAAAAAAAAAAAAAAAAAAAAAACTTTTGTTAGTTGAAATAAATATTTTTAACTGAAATAAAATAAAACCTATAAAATTTGATTTTTTTTCTCATTGCATTTAGTTTAACTTGATGTACTATAATAACTAAAGCTAAAACGAAAATAAAAATGGGGGAAAAAACTATATAAACAAAATACTAATAATTAAGTATTAATAGTAATTATGAATGGTGGTAAAATTTAAATAATCTTATTAATAAAAACTATAATAATATCTCAGTTATACTGTACAATAACTCTGTCTACTAAATTTAAAGGAATAGTTCATGCAACATAACATTTGTTGTAAATGCACTGACCCTCAAGCCATCCAAGATCAGGATGAGTTTGTTTCTTCATCAGGTTTGCAGAAATGTAGCATTGCATCAGTGTCTCAGCAATGGATGCTCTGCAGTGAATGGGTGCCGTCAGAATGAGAGCTGATAAAAACATCACAATAATCCACAAGTAATCCCCAGCACTCCAGTCCAGCAGTTAACATCTGGAGAAGACAAAAGCTGAAACAAATCCATCATTAAGACGAGTCCATGATCCATAATAACACTTCCTCCAGTGTAAAAGTGTTCTGGTCTGAATCAGGAGAGAAATCTGCACAGATCCAAGCACCATTTACAAGCTAAAACAGCTCTAAACAAATATGTGGGTTGATTTAAATGTGAGAGACAACAGGAGACGGAATTTTTCCACATACACCTGCTAAAATAAACGTGAGTTAATTTACCTAAAAACACCTGCTGAACTAAACTTAGGGGCACGCAAGTTACCTCAAGTCACGTACCGTTGTAAACTCAACGCGAGGTAATTTATTCCACATACACCCACTAAACTGAACTTGTGGTGTCTTACGTAACAAATACCTGCTAAACTATCACCTGCACACCTGTTAAACTAAACTCATAAACATTTACTCAACTAAATGTGAGGTGTGCTACTCTAAAATCAGCTCATTTACATAAAGAAGTTTTAAAGCTACAGCAACAAAAACTTTTGGAAGGATCTAAATGTCCATGTTTTCAGATTTCATTTTTCTGGATTGTGTTTTAACGGTTTGATACAATTTGAGTCATTAAGTAGAATGTCTAATCACATGAATTCTAACCCTAAACATTCATAAAATCAATGTTGTTGTTGTTATAGTAATATTACTACTATTATTATTATTTTGAGAAGTGCATTTTTGTGGTTTAATAATTACTGATGCTATTCTGTGTCGCTATTTGAATTGAATTCATTTTGCAGCCCAACTTTTGAATTATTCATTAAAAACTGGCTAAATGCTTTGAAGTGAATTCCATTTTTATATCTGGATTCTGCAATTCTATCGTTGTTTTGTGCATTGCAGACATCGTATTGTACTAACAGAGGGTGAAAATGAAATAAAATTATAGCGAACATAAGTAAAGTTCAGGGGAAAATATAAGATGCTTTGTTTGAATGTCTTCTTTCTGTCTTTCTGTTCGGCTGATGAGCTGATCTTTGGACAGTCTGAAGTTTGTGTCCTCATGGAGGGGTCAGATCATTAATGCTAAACTACAAGTGAAGGTGTTTAACATAACAGGAATAAACTGAACTCTGCTGCTTCATGTTAACTAAACTCTCTCTGTCTGTAAGTTGCCGGTTGTGTTTTTGATGGAAAGCGTCTGACTGAGAGCAATCATGAATCTCCCAGCATGTCTGCTGTCCCTGCGGGTTACATGGCCTGGATCCCGCAGGTTACACACACTTTATCCTCTAATTATGCTGATATGATGTTTCCAGTGATGGATTATAGAGTGTGTGTGTTATTCTCTGGACGAGTGCATCTCTTTGCTCGTGTACAGCAGCGCAGAGCGTCAGCGCGTGGTGACAAATGTGCAGCTGCCGCGTGCCAGAGCGGAGCGGCGCTCTTCCTCAAACAGCAGTAACACACACACACACACACACGCACACACACACACACACACACACACACACACACTGAGGCGTTTCCACAATCCATTTCTATGACCGCACTTCATGTCTTTGGCTGAATGTGGTGGTGTTTCTGTCTTGATCTCTGCACTAAAGCTGCTGTGAGACTGTCATTTTTTATTCAGTCTTGTTGCAGGTATTTATATTATTAAATAAGAGTTTTACATAAAGATCAAACACGCTCTCTCTATTTAATTTCATTTGATTTTAGGACTTTATTGGCATGACAAAAACTGTGCATATGTCGACGCAACTTAGCTTTGTGCAGTGAGAAATCCTGGTTAATCTAACAGATAAAAAAAAATTAAAAAGTAACCAAATAAAATCAGTTCTAAGTAGTATATAACACAGATATTTAATACAAATACAAATAAAAGGGGAGGGAAGGAAAAAATCTAATCAAATAAATTGTAAAACACTGAATTTAACAAACAGATAATAATTTTAACTTTTTTTATTTAATATACTTTATCTTGTCAGTCTTATGTTAGTTAACTAAAACTAAAACCATAGAAATAAAATAAACCTTTAACTAAAATAAAATTAAAATATATATATATATATATTATAGTATATATATATATATATGTATATATATATATATATATATATATATATATATATATATATATATATATATACACATATGAAAATGTAAAACTTTTTTTCATGAAACTTTTCACAAATTTCCTTTAGTTTTACTTGACATACTAAAATATATAAAACTGAAAATTAAATAAAAATGAATTAAAGCTATAGACATTAAAAAAATAATAATAATGAAAAAACTCAACTAAATTACTAAATATTTAACTAAAATGTAAATTAATATGGAAAACAAATTCAAAATATTAATAATTTGGTCCTTTTTAATCCAAATGAAATATTTGACGTTCTGACAGAATGATGAATCAAAAAGAAGACTGTTCATTCGTCACACGGGAAATGAAAGCTCAAGTCGAGCACAGTGCGTTGTGGTATGCAGAATGTCACACTGATTGTTTGCTTCACATTGTGACAAATGTAGCTGGGTTTGATTTCATCTGGGTTCTGTACTGTGCGCAGTATCATACTACAGTAACAGTGAGGGGAGT